>NC_139556.1:82426004-82638504 GCF_965112155.1 Podarcis liolepis
TTGGGGGAAACGTTGTTAACTCTTTCCAGGTCTCACTTTCAGAGTGGAGTAAATTTCATGAAGAACTAAGCTTGGGGGGTGGGGTGGGGCTCTCTCTCTCTCTCTCTCTCTCTCTCTCTCTCTCTCTCTCTCTCTCTCTCTGAAGCGCAGCTTAGGGTCCTTTCCACTAGGGATAGAGGAGCAATTTGATTTGGTTTGCATCGAAAGGCGAACCTCCCTAATTCACATCTTGCAAAACAACACATACAGTACCTCCTTCAGAGCAGGCACTTTGTCAAGTCATGTGCACAAAAATGCTCATGCAGTGGTACCTCGGGTTACATACGCTTCAGGTTACATACGCTTCAGGTTACAGACTGCGCTAACCCAGAAATAATACCTCGGGTTAAGAACTTTGCTTCAGGATTAGAACAGAAATCGTGTAGCGGCAGCGCAGCGGCGGCAGGAGGCCCCATTAGCTAAAGTGGTGCTTCAGGTTAAGAACAGTTTCAGGTTAAGAACGGACCTCCGGAACGAATTAAGTACTTAACCCGAGGTACCACTGTACTAGGGTAAAGCTTGCATCAAGATGCATATGATGGAGAAAACAACATGAACAAATGCATTGTATTAGCAAACAATCAGCTGCCATTTGACTTGAAAACAACCTTCTTTTCGCACCAATAGAAGGCTGTTCCTAAGCCTAACTGCCATGCAGGGAAGGACAGTTTGAAGTGGAGCAGGGATGTAGCATGCAAGGATGGAGTGGTTATTCCTTCCCTCCCCAGCTGAGGAAAAAACATTCCATTGACTCCCATAAAAGGTTGGGTTTTTTTGCCTAATTGCTAGATGGGCGGAAAGCGGGGGATGCTATGAGTTTTGAAGGATGCCTCACTGGCCACATCAAGCCCACAGACTGCGAGTTTCTTTGCCCTGCTTTGTGTACATCACAACAATGATGCCACAACGTCAGAGTGTGGTGAGACTTGTTTAGTAACACCAACACTTTCTTCTGCCTCATAGCTGGCTGCTGTCAACAAAAGGGACAAAAATTTCCACTGAAAGATAAAGCAGTTCCCAAATTTCCCAGTTCTTTGAATCAATTTATTTCCTTTCTGCAGTGATAAACAATAAATGGTTTGGCCAATTTTATGCAACCACCTAGGGCAACTCTGCCAAATGAAACATGGATTATTAGTCCTAAATGGCCTTTGGTGGAAACTAGCTATCTGTTGATGAGCATATTCCTTTCCCCAAACCTTAAGGATAATCAATAAACCATCTCTTCAGATCCATCTGTTGACCATTGACCTAATCCTACAGCCAAGGCCTCCCACATGCAATATGTCCATCTGCAACAACTTCATTAGTTTGCCCTGTATGTTCAGAAAACCCTTGGCCAATATTTCTCTTTAATTATTCCCTGGAAACTCAGGATATTCTTCAAGAGTTGTTGTTGTTTTTTATTGCTTGCCATTTCAGTCCTGATTCACAAAAGGTTGTTGTTTAGTCATTTAGTCGTGTCCGACTCTTCGTGACCCCATGGACCAGAGCACGCCAGGCACTTCTGTCTTCCACTGCCTCCCGCAGTTGGTCAAACTCATGCTGGTAGCTTCGAAGATACTATCCAACCATCTCGTCCTCTGTCGTCCCCTTCTTCTTGTGCCCTCCCTCTTTCCCAACATCAGGGTCTTTTCCAGGGAGTCTTCTCTTCTCATGAGGTGGCCAAAGTATTGGAGCCTCAGCTTCACGATCTGTCCTTCCAGTGAGCACTCAGGGCTGATTTCCTTAAGAATGGATAGGTTTGATCTTCTTGCGGTCGACATAAAGTGTGGTGTACGCCAAACTCTATTCTAAAAGCTTGTTTTCCCTTTGTCTGGTTTAAGTCGTCTCAGTTAGGAATAGCCCTGCTTCCGAATAAAATTTGACTCTGGCATGCTTTATGCCGGTTTAACTCAAGCCTGCGTAATTTCTGCTAGCTTCTCATGCTTAGAATTGCATACCCTCAAAGATTTCTCTGATGAAAATAAGGATGTCCTATTCTGTTGTTGTTGTTGTTGTTGTTGTTGTTGTTGTTTCATAATTTTCAAGGATCCTGAGATCATGTTAAGGGTAGCCAAATTCTGTGTGATTGCCATAAAACTTAGGGAACAAGCTGTGCTATCATAATGATTAAGGTTTTAAATGATAATTTTAGCTTATATGTTAGTGACTAAGTTTTAATTTATATATTTTTTAACTGTTGCTATATATATCTGTATTGTCCCTGTTATACCTAATTGCAAATTCAAATGTATCCCTAATGTGTTCTATGACTTCCTTGATATTGTATGTGGGCTGGAACTGGTCTGTGACCGAAATAATAAAATTCATTCATTCATTCATTCATTCATTCATTATTTATACCCCACCCATCTGACTGGGTTGCCCTGGCCACTCTGGGCGGCTTCCAACATATATAAAAACATAATAAAACATGAAACTTTTTTTAAAAAAAATTCCTTATGCAGGGCTGCCTACAGATGTTCTCCTTGGCTCGGTAGTCACATAGCTCCATACCCTCCAACATTTCTCCAGTGAAAATAAGGACATCCTAAGAAAAAGTGAGACATTCCAGGATCGAATCAGAAACTGGGGTGGCTTCTGTAAATCCGAGACTGTCCCTGGAAAATAGGGACACTTTGAGGATCTGGGATTGCTTTCTAAACTGCTTGTTTTCAGTTTTGAATCTGGGTCAAGGCAATTTGTACTCATTTCTGGAATGTATTTGCAATGGTGGATTGTACCTCAGTGCACACACACACACACACTGACCAGAACAGACAAACCCTTGCTTGTTCGTTCATTTGTTCATTTTGTTTTCAACCAACTTGTGGTTAAACTTGGGACTAAGCTTCTGGGTGAAAGGGCATCTCTTTTTGGTATGCTTTAACCCTGATACCTTTTCTTTCAGAAATTAACCATTTGGGCCACTGGTCCCATTAGGGCAAGACTTTAGGGCACATGGCCAGGTTCAGCTGCCTGAACAGGAACCCTACTGCAAAAAACACAGCAAGACTCTGTTGCCACATTTCGACGTCAGTAAAGTACAGTAATGCCTTTTACCATATAAACATGGGGAACCATGAAGTTCTGAGTCCATGCTTTATCGCACCATTAGTACAGACACCAGGTTACCAAAGGATCAAAATGTTGATTTATCAGCCTCCTGTCAGATATCCAGGTGTGGCATTTCTGCCCAGAAATGTTTTAACCTAACTTTTTGATTTCTTGGATTTCTTGAAGCAATAGGCGGCTTTCTCTTAAAGGACGCAGTGTAGCAGAATGGGACCCAGCCATTTTGGTCACTTTATTATTAGGGAGGAGGGCAGGGGAATTAAAGCTAATAGTTTTCCATCAATGTGCTGATCCAAGGAGCAGCGTCTCAAACGCCTTCGGGATTTCCATTATTATTAAACCCAAATGTACAGTGACATAACTAGATTTTAAATCGTCTGCATGTGGCTATTTGGACTGTTCCAATACATTAAACTATATTTTCGTTTTATATATATATATAACAAAAACACCACCACATAATACTAATTTGACAGATTAATGAGGACTTTAAATTGTCCTTCATTTGATTATTTTGGTATAACTGTTCTAAAATTAAACTTCTATTTTAAGGAGCATTCTTCACATTATTTATTTCTGAAACGGGACTGCAAAGATTAGCCGCTTAACCAGAGAAAGGAAGTTAAATAAGCAAGTCAAAAAGAAAAAAAGCAAAGTGAGGGGGTGGGGAACCAGACCAAACCTTGTTTACTTAGGATCACGATTTCCTATTTCTCCCCAGTACAAGCTGCATTAATTGTTCGGGACCTCGAGCACATGCTTCAATGAAAATAAATTACTTTATTTCTATTATGCCACCAATGGCTGTGTAACTTAATTTCATTAGCCCGAACCTGTTGAGAGGATTCAGATTTCCATAGCAGGACGCACTTGAAATGAAAAGGCGCTTTCGATTCTCCAATTAACAGAATCGTTCCCCTTTCAACTGAAATGAATGTTATTGAAACCAATTAGCATAGACTGGAAAATCTCTCATTAATGAGGGGAGTGTGGGTGAGTAAACAGCAATGAAAAGATGAAATTAGAGAAGAGGCTCGTCTTGTTGGCCTGAATAATTACATGCTTAGTTGCCTAATTGTCTGGTGAAAAGCAGTGCGGTGATAGTAACAGATTGCCGTGTTCATTAGGCTGCAAAAGGCCACCTGCTGCTGAGGCTCATTTTCCTACAGTCTATATACACGTGTTTATCCCGGGGGATTGATATTTGGACAGAACACTAGCTGTGAAAAGCAAATGAGCTTGCCAATATGCTGCAATATTGTGTCCCTTTATGCCAAGATACAGAAGCTTAATATGTCAAATATAATGAATAAAACCAACACCGATAGGGGAAGTTTACGAGGAAGCTGACCTTCTAACATGTCCCAGTCTCGAACTCTTAAAAGTGTCCAGATCCCCGGCTTTTCAATACAGATGTTCCTCTCTGGCCTGAAACTGCTCCAAATTATATCGTACAAAAGATAAATTACAACCATGATGGCCCGCGCAATTTTTAAAGACAATGGCATAATGAAAGCCCACGATGTTAACTGTTAAAAATTGGAAACAAATGTTAAATACCAAATGCTAAGAAGTGTTCATGAAAAACAGCATTGTTCCTATTTGCTCAGCGGTGGTAATAAACATCAAAGAGCCAAGGCCTCTTTATGCAAGCCCTTCCTTCTCCATCCGATCACTTCATGTCTCATAACTGCTATTTTTATGAGTCTTTTAACTTTGGTTTTATTGTTCGGTGTCATATGTACAAAATATCACTATCAGCGCAAACTACGGCGTCTATCCTTTTCTTTGTGCTCAACCCTTGGTAGCGTCAAAGGACCCATTAAAGACACCTATTTAATATCCCGGGCAAAAAGAAGGGGAAAAGAAAAAGGTGGAGGAACAGATTCCGACAGAAAGACAGATATAAACCAGCATGCAAAGCAGAGTGGGGATTCGGGCTGCAGCCTCTAATCTTGCATGCACAATTTTGCATTCATTATTTCCACATGCTTAAAGGGAATGGCACCTGTGAAATTAAAGGCTGGTTTCAGGCCCCTTTGAAAATCTGGCCA
This sequence comes from Podarcis liolepis, assembly GCF_965112155.1. Lineage (NCBI taxonomy): Eukaryota > Metazoa > Chordata > Lepidosauria > Squamata > Lacertidae > Podarcis > Podarcis liolepis. The sequence goes on from NC_139556.1 coordinate 82,431,155, forward strand.
TCTGAATATGATCTACTGCAAACGGGTTTTCATTCTTTTCTCCTTTTTTGGCAAGGCTGATATACAGCAAAAACATGAATGCAAAACTCGGTGAAAGCATTTTTCAAACACATTATCTATTGTACCAAGCTAGTACATTTTCCATGTTAAATTATTAGGTTTGTACATCATAAATTCAATCACTGTCCAAGGGAGAAAAAACAGGCAGGGGGAGGACAAGCTCAGTTCTGAATCCTAAATCAGAACCAACTGTGGGCCTTACTGGATTGTGTGCGGAGCACCAATTGCAAAACCAATAATCTTTTTGTACAAGGAATTGCCAGTCATATTTGTTCTTTGTGGTTGAAAGGGCAAAGTGACAAGGTATGCCATGTGATGAATTAATTTCAGCCGTTCCATGGGGAAAATAAGATTGATCATTTATTGCTTAACCATTCTAAAGCATTGTTGCAGCATCTAAGTCTAAGCACAGTATTCACAGTCTGTTGTCTACCTCTAAGCAGTGGACGTATTAATGAGAGTTTTCTAAGAGATACAGAATTATAAAATGTAACATTTCTACACTTTCAACACAATTTAAATGAGCAAAGTTGCTATTTATGCATTTGTTAAGGGGGGATTATACAGTGGTACCTCGGGTTAAGTACTTAATACGTTCCGGAGGTCTGTTCTTAACCTGAAACTGTTCTTAACCTGAAGCACCACTTTAGCTAATGGGGCCTCCTGCTGCTGCCGTGCCGCCGGAGCACGATTTCTGTTCTCATCCTGAAGCAAAGTTCTTAACCTGAAGCACTATTTCTGGGTTAGCCGAGTCTGTAACCTGAAGTGTATGTAACCTGAAGTGTATGTAACCCGAGGTACCACTGTACAGCTTTTCCTTTCTCATCCCCTGCTTGATCAGGGATGATGAGAGTCTTAGCCCAGTGTCATCTGAAGCACAACTGATGGGTCAGGACACTGTTGTGACTGTGGGACACAACAGAAGCACTACCACCATGCAAACGTATGATGAAAAATTAAAAAATGGGTCCCCAAATGCATGTTTGGGTTCAAAGTGGGTTTGGGTCTGAAAAGTTTTAACATACTTGATCCAGAGGACCACAGCTTGTCCATTCCTGAGCTGCAATATTTTGCACACTTACTTGGAAGTTACATTAAACAAAGTAGGGCAACATCTGAGCAAATACACATAGGACTGGGTAGCAAGCTCTTGTTTAAGAAGTTCTCCTATTTGGGTCTCTATATTACATTGCTATGAGTTTGACCAAACTGCGGGAGGCAGTGGAAGACAGAAGTGCCTGGCGTGCTCTGGTCCATGGGGTCACGAAGAGTCGGACACGACTAAACGACTAAACAACAACAACATTACATTGCTCCATGACATAGTCCTACACATGATTGGGATGCGGGTGGCGCTGTGGGTTAAACCACAGAGCCTAGGGCTTGCCGATCAGAAGGTCGGCAGTTCGAATCCCTGCGACGGGGTGAGCTCCCGTTGCTCAGTCCCTGCTCCTGCCCACCTAGCAGTTCGAAAGCATGCCAGTGCAAGTAGATAAATTGATACCGCTCCAGCGGGAAGGTAAACGGTGTTTCCGTGCACTGCTCTGGTTCGCCAGAAGTGGCTTAGTCATGCTGGCCAATAAAGCACGATGAGCGCTGCAACCCCAGAGTCGGTCACGACTGGACCTAATGGTCAGGGGTCCCTTTACCTTTACCTATTACATTGCTCCATGACATAGTCCTACACATGATCATTCAGAAATAACCACTACTTTTTGGCAGGAGTCATTTAAGGAATCTTCTTAGGATTCTTAGAATCCAGGCCAGCCCCACCTGTGAGGCAAGGTGAGGTGAATGCCTTAGGTGGTAGGATCCAACAGGGTAGCAGATCCCAATGTCAATCTTTCTTCACCTTGCAGAACTTCCCTCATCTCTTTTTCCCTGGCAGGCGGCGCAATTTTAAGGTCCACCTCAGGCGCCAAAATGTTTTGGGCCAGCCCTGCTTAGAATATTAATGAAATTGCACTGTGTGGGCAAGAGTTTTAAAGCTACTAGGTCTTACAGTAACTGTACCTGTAGCTTGGATGCAGACTTGACCCTCCATGAACACAAAGACTACCTCTATTTGTGGAAGGAGCTAGGATACCACAGAGGCTTCCACTGGAGGAAAGGGTCATTTTAGCCAATTTGGTTTGCAGGCCCCCACTTCCCATGCTGTTCCATTGCATCCCCCAACCCTCTAGAGCAGCTTTTATAAGGGCCAAGTGTAAGGTGGAAACCTGTGGAGGAGAAACCTGTGGAGATCTCTTCTCCATCCCCTTCCTCAAGCTCAAGAAGAAATCTGCTACATCCAAGTCTGGGCCCTGTGTGTTTTTCTGAAAGTTAAAGCATTGGTGTTTGTTTTTTGGCACATTTATGTTTTAGAAATCTCCGTTTCTCAAAATAAGCGTATCCACACTACAGATTTAAATTGGTTTAGAACAGTTAGTCCTACTTACCTAGCAACCCTAATAACTGTACATTTGCAAGAGGGTGTGAGGGGTTTCTAAAATAACATCTCAGCAGACTAAAACTCCTAGAATACTTTGAGGTAAGTCTGTACCGTTAAATGGTATAAATCTGGTTTGAGTTTGCAAAATAGGGTTAGCCTTTAGTAGTCACCCTCTTGGCATACATTTAGAAGAAGAAGAGGCATAAGTGGATACTCAATATGCAGGCATAATATGTGTGGAATTTAATGTAACATAAATATATCCACTGGGTAGTTTACTTTTTGATTTGAATGCGAAGTTCAACAAAACCTTGGGGAGCAAACCTTCGGACAAAAAGCAGGTGTAAAGCAAGCCAGTGTAAATTAAGCTACCATGAAGTTACACCAGATCCATAAATCTGTTCGGCCGCTGATGGAGGAAGGGTGGGTGTGGTGGGTGTGGGTGTGGGCTGCCCCAGGTGTCATCCCTGAGAGGGGTGACATTGCTGCCCCACATCGCACCGCCCCATTGGGACACTCACCCTGCCCTGGGTGCACCACTGTGGGTCCCAGAGCAGCTAGCTCCTCCTCTGTGTTCAGCAACTAGGTTCCTACTGTTGCTCTGTCTAAGCCTCACAGAGGAGTAACAAGCCTTTAAAATAGTGCAATACACTGGGTTGCCAAGTCACATGACCAATCTGCACAAGTTTAGGACCTGGCCTAAGTTCTCCCTAACACCGCCAGTCCTGCCCCTTCCATGGCCTCCAGACTCTCCTTTGGGGGGACTTTGCTTCAGCTGACTGAGCTCTGCCTGAGCCAGCATGAACACATTATGCCAGCTTATCTGTGGTTGAGCCAGGGTTAGGGACCTGCAGAGACGAGCTGAGCCGGTGGATATCCTGGTGGGTGTTGCCAAAGGACTGCCCCTTAGTGTCCAGCATGTTATTTTGTCGTAACCACTAGAGCAGTATTCTGTTGGTATTTTTACATCGCCTAAAGACTCCTTGCACAAGACGATTTATAAATACAGAAATAAACAAACAAAGAGAATAGATGGTCCAATTTCTTTTTTTAAAAAAAAAAATCCTAATACATAAGCAAATTAAGGGGCATCCTGAGTATTTCTGTGGATTTGATATGTAAAGATGTCACTTTGTGAGACAACCAAATGTATTGTTTTTTTCCATCGTTTTGTTATCTCTCAAGCATCTTCAGTTGCTTATCCATCAATAATAGGCTAAGAACTAGGAGGTGTTTTCTTAAATGAGACCAGCTCTAGGTAGGAATGAAATGAGACTGAGATGAGCTTGATATGATTAAATCTTCTTCTAATCTCGTTTCACTAGCCAATTCCCTACACACAGAGCTTTCGCAAGGAAATTATTTACAGTGATTTCTTGGGAAAGAAAGTTTTCTATTGTCAACAGTCAGAATTACAACATAATAACTCTTATTCCACAGATTTTGCTCCATTAAACCCCAAAGTAATTACATTATTTACAGTGGACCTAATGATCTTTACTTGGATGTTTCATTGATTTTAATTAAACATACTTCAAAGTAAGTGCTTTTAGGAAAGCAACCTTAATCTGTAAACCAAGCATCTGAATAATATAAATTACCAGAGCTGAGCCGAACTTTCGCAGAAGACATTTTTCTGAAAAATTTCTGAGATTTCTTTTCTCATTTTTTTCTTACTATTCTAAACATATTCTTCCGCATTTTCTTGGGGACGCCACCATTTTGCTCCCATAATGCCCCAGAGGACCACCTAGGTTTCAAGCACTATGAACAGGAACAGAGGAGAGATTTGATTCTGGAGTCATGTAAAGCCATATCTGTCAAATTCACCCTTTCTGAAACAATATGTGAACCACAATACTGTGATCCTTCAAAATTCTCACTTGCCCGAATTTTTGATGCGGTTCTTCATCTAATAATGTTTACAAAAGTGTGTAAATATGGGGAAAGTGTGCATGGGGGGGAAATGAAGAATTGGTTGGTTCTGGAGCCACTTACTGCTGGTCTCCTTGCCCTACTACAGTGGTACCTCGGGTTAAGTACTTAATTCGTTCCGGAGGTCCGTACTTAACCTGAAACTGTTCTTAACCTCAAGCACCACTTTAGCTAATGGGCCTCCCACTGCTGCCGCGCCGCCACTGCATGATTTCTGTTCTCATCCTGAAGCAAAGTTCTTAACCTGAAGCACTATTTCAGGGTTAGCGGAGTCTGTAACCTGAAGCGTATGTAACCTGAAGTGTATGTAACCTGAGGTACCACTGTACTGCATTACTGAAAGTCATACTTAGGGCACTTTTCTAAACGCATCTTTTTTATATATAGTAGTCTGAAAGTATCAGGAGAACACAGGAAGAACAGAAAATGCTGTCTTCTGCCAAGTCAGAACACTGGTTCATCTAGCACAGTATTCTCTACTCTGACTGGCAGAAGCTCTCCAAGGATTCAGACGGGGGCCCAGCCCTCCTTAGAGATGCCAGCTATTGTTTTGTTTTAAATTTAGGGTATGTCATTTAAGGAAAATTTAATGAAGATGATGTATAGATGGTATTTGACACCGGCTAAACTTGCCAACCCCTTCATGGATCACTGCCTTGCCGTGGCGAAGGGGCTTGAATAAGTCAGAGAAGCTATGAGCTATGCTGTCCAGGGCCACCCAAGATGGACAGGTCATAGTGGAGAGTTTTGAGCAAACGTGATCCACCTGGAGGAGGAACCGGCAAGCCACTCCAATATCCCTGCCAAGAACAAAGACAACAGGTTGCAAATAGAAGGGGAAGAAATGGAGGCAGCGAGAGATTTTACTTTCTTGGGCTCCATGATCACTGCAGATGGTGACAGCAGCCACGAAATTAAAAGACGCCTGCTTCTTGGGAGAAAAGCAATGACAAACCTAGACAGCATCTTAAAAAGCAGAGACATCACCTTGTCAACAAAGGTCCGTATAATTAAAGCTATGGTTTTCCCAGTAGTGATGTATGGAAGTGAGAGCTGGACAATAAAGAAGGCTGATTGCCAAAGAATTGATGCTTTTGAATTATGGTGCTGGAGGAGACTCTTAAGAGTCCCATGGACTGCAAGAAGATCAAACCTATCCTTTCTGAAGGAAATCAGTCCTGAGTGCTCTTTGGAAGGACAGATCGTGAAGCTGAGGCTCCAATACTTTGGCCACCTCATGAGAAGAGAAGACTCCCTGGAAAAGACCCTGATGTTGGGAAAGATGGAGGGCACAAGGAGAAGGGGACGACAGAAGATGAGATGGTTGGATAGTGTTCTTGAAGCTACCAGCATGAGTTTGACCAAACTGCGGGAGACAATGGAAGGCAGGAGTGCCTGGTGTGCTCTGGTCCATGGGGTCACGAAGAGTCGGACACAACTAAATGACTAAACAACAACAACAACAACAACAAAGCTTGCCAAAATGTACAGAAATCAAGATAAAGAATGCTGGAAATGTAAGGAGAAGGAGGGGAATTTCTTCCATATGTGGTGGACGTGTAATAAAGTAAAAGCCTATTGGAATATGAGATATAACGAATTGAAAAAGGTTCTTAAATATACCTTTAATAAAAAAAACCAGAGGCGTTATTGTTAGGTATAATAGGAGATGAAATTCCCCCAAAAGATGTAAATTTGTTTATGTATGCTACAACGGCAGCAAGGATACTTTTGGCTCAGAAATGGAAGCAGCAGGAACTTCCAACATTGGAAGAATTACAGATTAAGATGATGGAATATGCAGAACTGGCAAAGCTGACGGGGAAGATCCGAAACCAGCACGACGAGCTGTTTGAAAAGGACTGGAGTAAATTTATACAATATATGAAAGAACATTGTAAAAATCTGAAAACATTTGTAGGTTTGAGTTAAAATATTTTGTAATGTTAATATAGGGAACTGGTTTACAATTAATAAGATAAAATTATTAAGATAGAAGAAGGTAAACAGTGGTTATAGAAATGCTAAGATTTAAGTGAATATTTATGAAAGCCAGAGAATGGGATGGAGGGAAGTCAAAGCTCAGTTTGAGCAATGCTTTTGGTGAAGAGGTTATTTAATGGATTGTGATTATGGTAAAATGTAAACTCAGTAAAAATTATAATTAGAGATGCCTGCTATTGAGCCTGGAAACTTCTGCATGCAAACAAATCCTTTGTCCCTGAGCTTACAGCCTTCCTCAAATACTAATCTGTGTATTGCTAATGTCCAAAGAACTGTCGCGAGAGTAATATGGTGATTACACCAGCCATACCCAGTTTCAAATCCTGTGAAACTTCCTGGCTGGCCTTGAGCCAGTCACATTTTTTTTCCTCTCAGCCTAACCTACCTCTTAGGGTTGTTATGAGGATAAAAGGTGGTGGTGATGGGGAGAAACACGTATCCTGACCCCGAGCTTCTTGACAAAAAAGCTAGACTTAAAATGTAATAAATAAATAAGAAGATTGTGCAATGTGCCCAACGAGGCTTTGGGATTTATATTTCTTCAAGTGTCCACTGTGCTAAATGACAGGTTGCTTTTTAAACTGATTGGAGCCAGTTGTTCAACAGGGGGGCAGGGGAGCCATAAATTCCAGGAGGTATACCTAAGCACTTAGGCAAGCCTAAAGTAGCCCTTTGGATCCTAGCCACAGGATGCAATCAAGCAAATATTCATCAGGACCAGGTCCTGTTTACAGCAATGGAACGGGGATGCGCAGCATTGTGATAAGTAATGTATTATACTCAAGCTTTCACCCTGCAAGTAAATACATACGCATCACAATCATCCATGTTTACTCCGAGGTCAGACCCACAGAATTCAAAAGGGCTTACAGGGAGGTTAGGCTGGCCTCAACCAGAGCCAGGGCTTTTTCGGCCATGGCCCCGATCAGGTGGAACGCTCTGTCACAAGAGACTAGGGCCCTGCGGGACTTGATATTGTTCCGCAGGGCCTGCAAGACAGAGCTGTTTCACCAGGCCTTTGGCCAAGGCACAGTCTGACCCCCTCCTTCGGTAATCCTCACAGAACTCTAGCCCAATGGTTGCCATTAATTTAATTTGATTTTGAATTGATTTTAAAGTGAATTGATTTTAGAATGCTGTGTTACTTTATGGTTGTTAGCCGCTCTGAACCTGGCTTCAGCTAGGGAGGGCGGGATATAAATAAAATTTTATTACTACTACTACTACTACTATTATTATTATTACTTCTGAGTAAGTGTGCATGGGATTGCAAGTCAGTCATTATTTCAATGGGATTTAGGATACAATGCAGTCTCCCTATGCGCTGGGGCTGGGTGGAGGTTTGATTGGAGCAGTGTGGTGCCCACAACGGCAGCCTGCAGAAAGCTCCAAAACAGGGCAGAGGCTGAGGTGGCCAGGGATCTGCTCCCCAAACTGGTTCCCTTGCTTTTGGACTACAATTCCCATCAGCCCCAGCCAGCACAGCCTCAATGGCTAAGGCTGACAGGAGTTGTAGTTCAAAATATATTGAAGGCACCAGATTGGGGAGGCTGGACTATGGCTCCCCAGAGTGTCTCAGGCAGAGTTCTCTTATATCACTGGCTACCTAGTCTTTTGTCAACCGTAGATGCCAGGAATTGAACCTCAGAACAGCTGCTTGCACAGCATGCATTCTGCCACTAAGTATGGCCAGATCCGCTGGGATCGGCACAGGATTACAAAATAGGCAGGGTAGGCACCAGCCTATGAGCCTCACACCTTTTAGGGGCCCTGCGACAATGGATCGAAATTGGTTTATTAAAATCGTTGGTTGGTAAAATAAAAAATCTATTAGGAGACAATTTGCAAGGGCCCCCCGAGATTTCGACTGCCATGGGGCCTCCACAGGGCTTAATCCAGCACCGGTAAACCACCTTGCGATCCTTGGACGGAGGGCAGTATGTAAATTTAATAAATAACCACATAAATCTTCAGCTCAGCCGGCTGGTTCCCAGCTCAGACTGGCTTAGACAACGTTAAGTTCCCAAACTCAGCTCAACCGAAGATGCATCAGCCTAATTTGCTCGTCCTGGCTCAGTCAGCTTAGCCAAAGCTGGGTGAGCCAAGGCAAATGAAAGTGCCCCCCAAAAAGAGACAAGGCAAGGATGGGATGAGGCAGCGGAAACTTAAGCTCTGGCAACTAGAATATAGGATTGCTCCCTAGGTATGTGGACACAACCTCCCCAGTCTCTGCAATCCACAGCAGAAAACAGAGATTTGATGAATGATGTATATACACTGTTACCTGTGTCTACCCAAGTTTCACACTACTTCCTATGTGTGGTGATGTCCTCATGTGTTCCTGTTTCCCATCATGCTTTAGGTCGTACTGATTCCATCAGTGTCTGAAGCCGCCCACCTATAACATTTCTCTCGTAAGAGATTAAATGTGAAAATATTTATCAAGGACCTCGGTAGCTTGGCACCGTGAAATAGTTGAATTAGAAAGAATGAACACCCCTCCCCCAGGCTTACAGTCCTTGAAAAGGTTCATATGAATGGGAGCGTTAATACAGTAGCGACGGTTTAGTCAAATGTGAAACTTTTGAGCAGCAAAATGAAGCCAGCTTTTTTAAAAAAATTAATATAGCTTTGCATTCCTTAAGGGCTGATTCATAATGACATTGCCCTGATTGCTTCAGCGGCATGACCTTAGATGAGGAATCTGGCAAGATGTTTTATTGCAAGACATTTTTGAGTCACAAAATGATGTATTTCATTATGTGAAATGTGTTATATTCCAAGATGAGGTGAAAAGAATAGGGCCTGTTGACAGTGCCTGAGAGAGACATCTGCAGAGCGGATAGCACCATTGAGAGGGAAGCCCATTCTGCAACATTCTTTTCATTTTAGTAAGTTTTAAAAGGACTGGAAATATGAAGTGCTGTTTTCATACAGCCCCATGGAAGAAACACTACCAGATGCAACAGACTGTGGGTGTTAGCCAGAGCTGAGAAATAATAAGATTTCTGAAAGTTATAAAAGGAATAATTGGGGGAAGATTATGTACACTTTTTCAAGGAGGTGGAAAGTACTTTTTCCTTCATCTCAGGTCACCCAAAAGTAGGATTGGCACTTATAGGTGCATACTATCTTGCCCACTGACAACAAAACTGAAAATGCAAGATTAGTAGTTAGCCATCAATCAAATTTACTGTTTCAATCTATTTTTCCTTTGTGTAATATGCATCATGAAAAAGGGCAATCAACTGACTGTAAGTAGCAAAGGTGATCATTCTCAGTTGTAATTTTTCTAATGCATGGAACTAATCCACGAAAACAGGACTTTATAGATTGTACACCGTTACAGAGAATTAAGATTTATGATTCTGGAATTTTTTAACAAGAGTTACGGCCTGTCCTAATCCTTTGGATAACGCAGGATAACAAATCCAAATTAAAGCATGGCTTTCGCCTTCTCCTCTAGCTGAAGAGGGTAAAGGGCAAAAACCTTGTCAGGAATCCTTTCTCCCAAAATGAACATTTATGATGTTGTTTCTAATTATAAAGAGAAACAATCTGTAGTGGAAACAACATTATTTCTATGTGTCATTGCACATTTTGTTTAATGGGTCTTCACTGAACTTCTGTTCCCAGCTTCCCATTGTTGATATGGACTCCCATAGAGTATTCCCAAGCAGGGAGAAGTCACGGGAGCAAAAAGTTTCCCAGATTTGGCTTCCTTTAGAAGGAGAGATCACTGCTACAACAGCGACAAGAGTCTTGTTATCACAAAGATGGAAGAATGAGGAAGTCCCAATGAAAGAACTCTGGCAAGAAAAATTGATGAGCTATGCAGAATTGGCCAAATTGTCATATAAACTGTGTGAAAAGGACAACTGTGACTTCAAGGAAGAATGGGAACTTTTTACAAGCTATCTAAAAAGACAACAAAATGAATTGGACTCTTTGGCAAGTTTTGAATAAACATTCACAATTTATTAGCTGAACATATGATAGACAAAGTAAGGATATGTACAATTTTACAACATGCAGTAAACAATATATGTAAAGAAATCAGGGAGGGGAGCTGAGGGAAGTCCTTGGTGGGGGGAGAGGGAGGGTTGAGGGGAATAATTGATTAAGAGGATTGATAAATTGTTGTGTGGAAATTGGTTAATAAAAATATTTTTTTAAGAAAAAAAGAAGGAGAGATCACTGGAGATGTTTGGAATATTGGGGGATATTTACAGATAGGCAAGTTGCACGTAGCTGGAGACTCACAGTACAGTACTTCTACAAGCAGCAAAAGCAGGAGTCTTGTGGTGCCTTTGGGAAGAAGCAGCTCAACTGATAGGGCGGACCCACAATGCTGCTGTCCTGGCAGTGGGGTTCCTGCCACTTAGCAAGAGTGAGTATGGTGGAGGGGAGATTGGTGCAGTGCAGGGAAGCTGGTGTTCTGGGTCCACCACCACTGCATGGGAACCACCTCTGCCTTTGGGATTTTCCACATGGTGTGCACTGCAAGATCACAGAATCATAGAATTGTAGTGATGGAAGGGACTTCAAGGGTCTTCAAGTCCAACTCTTTTTTTAAAAAAATTATTTAATCATTTTTTCGATACAAACAACAACCCCAAAAGACACTACAACAAAAACCATAATAACACAATTTGACAATTCAGATTTAAATACACTGATACACCTATGACTGCACCCTTTTAACAATATTTTCCCACCTCTCTCTCCTCCCCCCCCCACTTCCCACCACTATCCGCTTTGTCGCTTAAATATTCATTCCAGATTTCTTCATATTTATCCATTCTTAATTTGCATCGACATGCAATTCGTTCATATGTAGCTAATCTGTCCATATTATCAATCCATGTGCTCAGCTCTTTGCAATGCAGGAATCTCAGCTAACGAATCTCTGACAGATGACTATCCAACCTCCAACGAAGGTAGTCCATTCCACTGCAAACAGCTCTCACTGTCAGAAAGTTATTCCTAATGTTTAGTTGGAATCTCATTTATTTTAGTTTGAATCCATCTTTATCTGTTTTTAGGCACCAGGCAAAAGGTTTTCTTTTTACCCAGGCTTTGGGCTCTTAATTTGAAGGTTTTCAGTCATTTGTGGCCTCTTTCAGTGTGGTGGGATATGTAAGACCTCTCTTTTATCCATATAGATGTATTTTTAAGCTACCATTGGTTTTGTTTGTTATTTTAAGTTCTTTTATTATCATTAAATTTATATACCACCCTTCATGTGAAGATCACAGGGTGGTTTGCAAAATAAAAACACAAAATATGTAGCATAATTCTTATAAATTGTTTTTAATGCCTGTACTATTTTTGTAAGTCCCTTTGGGTCGCTTTGTGAGTAAAGTGATTATGGTAATAATAATAATAATAATAATAATAATAATAATAATAATAATAATAATAATAATAATAATAATAATAATAATATCTGATTAATATCCTTTATCTACTAAACTTTATCTCTGTCTTATATTGTTTGCTTACAGAATGTTATTGTACTGTATTGCTTTAAATTATTGTAAGCAGTCAAGAGTGGTGTGTAAGCATCAGAAGGGTTGGTTATAGCTGACAAATGTTGAGTATCATATACTCACCAAGAATTATTGGCTAACACTGTTCTAATTGGGCCATCTGTATGCTGAGTACTTTTCAATATATCCATCCAGCCAATCCACTCTCGGTCTCTCTCTCCAGGTGTCCAGCCTGTAAATTAAGACCCATAAGCTAGACTTGCATGTGATTGGTTTGTGCCCTTATTTACTTATGCAAAACATTCTTACCCTGCTCTTCCAAAAAGACAGCTTATAGCTCATCGCTTTTTTAAAAAAAACCCTCAATAAAAACAACTCTAAAAACCAATGAAGATGAATTAATGGTGCTCATAAGCACCTGGGTGACATCTGACCTACTCACTGCCACAAATACATGGCCCCCACCACTTTAGCATCAAAGGCTGGACTTTCCTCCTTTACATCACTGTCACGAAAGAGCTGTGTGCGACATGCTGATGTGAATGATAACAATCATAATTATACATTCCCAAATGGATGGAATGGAAATGTGAATGGAGAACAGTCCTTTGGAACGTCTCAGAGGATCACCCTACCTGAAACTCAATCTACTAATTCACCTTATTTCTTAAAAGCCTACTTCAAAAAATTACCTTTACTTTTAAAAGCGCAGGCTGTGATCCGTATATAAGCAAAGGATGCTAATTTGATTGCACCAATTCTCTTTAATGCAAAGAGTGAATTGTTTTTTAGGCTGTTGATGATTAATGTGGGTATTGATTTGTTGATCAATAAGGCCACAGTGTCTAATTATTGATAATCCCTCTCTAAATGAAAGATCGAGTGTAAGGAGTGCTGGTTACAGAGCTCAAGATATAAAGTGATTCAGTGTGAAGCTCGGTAATTGAAAGTCAAACTAATCCCATAAATTAAATTACAGCAATCCATAACATTTACCTGATAAATCCTTTTGAAAGCTTTATTTAACTTTCAGTGTTCTCTCAGAAAACACTGTGTATACTTTCAAAGGTGTCACATTTTATGAAGAAAAACCTTTTTGAAAAGATATATGGCCCAGGTCTCGTTTAAGTAGCCTAAGCACATTTGAGTAATGACATAGAAATCAATTGGAATATTTAGGCGTGAAAGATTATCTCCTCATTCTCTTACAATAAGATGCCATGAAGAGAAGGATATGATTAAAGGAAACCATCAAGGTTTATTTCTGTTGCTTTCTTATTCTTCCGTGCCGTTAATCGCATTACAGAGTGAATCCATCACATGCCTTACATTCTTTCCAATTATCATCTTCATAGTTCATTGATATTCAGTTGCTTGGACTGAGCCATCAGGGAAAACAAAATGGTGGCCACCTTGATTTCCCTCAGCAGCCCAGTTTCACACACCAAGAAGGCCAAGAGTGCTTGGGTTGAAGTAGCTTTGATTCCAATTATGTTGGTGTGCTTCTGTCCAACTGCCGGAAAAAGACCTCAGTCCAAGACTATAGAGAGTCAGAACAGAGAGCCCTAGGCTTGATGCACCAATGATCTGATTCAGTGTAAGGCAGTATCGTATGTTCACCCTTCGCATCATGTCAGCAAATATTCACCTCAGCATATGGGAAAGCATCAGGAGACTCATACTGTTGTGATTTGTTTCTCTTCGGCTGCCCAATTAAGGCAAATGTTACCAGGTCACTGTCTTACTCTCCCATTTGGGAGTTCAGATCAGAGCATGGTCTGTCTCCCTTCAGGTGAGGAATTATCTACGGCAGGCAAGCTAGATGGCAACAGTGACAGGGCCAACCCTTTCCTTGTGATTCCAATTGGTTGTGCAGTCATCATGGACCACCTAAAAGGCAAGTACAACCAAGCTTGCCAATACTTACAGCTTACCAGGATGAATTTTCATTTGAATCAAAACCATAATTGAGAACCACAGAATATCAATATGGTCTAACAGACACATACTTTACAAAACAATTGCTTTGGCTAATGCAGATAAACCACGCAGTGGAACAGAACTGCAGTTAAGGATCTGGATAGTTACTGTGGATTGATAGATAAAATTTGGCTGTTCCCATCATACCAGCTCCCTGCTCACCAGTGATTTGACTTCCACCTCTTTTTTCCCTCTTTTAAGGCTGCAGTACCTTTCAAGCACCTGTGCAACAGGGACAACACAATCAAAAAGCCAGTCATTTATTACATTTCTGGCTGCCATCATATGCCTGTTAAAAGCACAGGAGCCCTGTGACAAAAAGGGACAGGGACAACCCTACTATTGGGCAGAGGGAGGTGGCCGCCTCAGGCAGCATATGCTGGAGGATGGAGAGTGGTGATGTTAACACAGAATATTCTGCTACCAGTCTGTTGACTTTTGTACATGGAATGGGGGCCCTATTACAGGAAGCTGTCAGGCTGGTCCTGAAAAGTGGGAGGGTAGGTGTTAGGTGTTGTATGAAGGCTATTAAGGTTGTTTAAACCCATCTTCCTTGACACATTTGACTTTACAATAACCCAATCCCCAGTCTCTGAAGTCCCCTATTGCTCCAGTTATCATAGGAAAATAGGAAGTTACCTTACACCAAGTCAGGCTGTTGGTCCATCTCATTCCTATGCAGCCATAGGGATTAAACCAGTCTCTGGTTTAGAGAGCCAGTGTGGAGTTGTGGTTAAGAGCAGTAGACTCGTAATCTGGTGACCCGGGTTCACGTCTCCGCTCCTCCACATGCAGCTGCTGGGTGACCTTGGGCCAGTCACACTTCTCTGAAGTCTCTCAGCCCCACTCACCTCACAGAGTGTTTGTTGTGGGGGAGGAAGGGAAAGGAGAATGTTAGCTGCTTTGAGACTCCTTCCGGTAGTGATAAAGCGGGATACCAAATCCAAACTCTTCTTCTTCTCTCTGCACCTATCCCCCACTGCAAAATTTACATCATGGAGTGGTTATTGTGAAAATAAAATGAGTCCTAGAGAGGATGGGTGGGATAAAAATGCAATAAATTAACCAATAAATGAATGCTTCACTTTCTCCCATAGCCACACCACTAATTTTCAAAAAAAATATTGCATTGCAGTCAGGTCACAACTGATATGTGGCCTGTTATAAGATTCAAAAAAAAAAGTTGTATATAACCCAACTTAAAAGAAGTTGCTCTAATGAAAGATATTCCCCATTTTGTATACCTTGTTCTTTGGAATCAACATGGCAATAAGTATGGACAGAAAGGCCTCATATATTGAGAGAGGAAATGAATTCAAGTTCATACCTTCTCCATATACGGATTAGATGAAAGGGAAGCTTGCATTATTAGCTGTAGTAAGTGGATTTTAGCACACATAGGAATACACATTTCTGAATATATTGCTGAACAGGTGCAGGAAGAATATGAGTACACCAGAAATTCTACTTGCCCTTGTTAGATAAATGGACTCTTAATGGGGGGAAATAGGGACACTTGTTTAATTTAAAACGGCTGCATTTTCAGATTTTTGCATACGTCAACATATAGACAGCAAGTAATGAAATGACTAAAATGGAATTCTAACCATGTCTACTCAGACGTATGTCCCAGAGCTTTTTTCCCGGGGGTACTCAAGGCAACTTTTGTTGTTGTTGATGTTAAAAAGTGTGGCACTTACTGCAACAACTTCATAATGAGTACCAACACCTATTTTTCTAGGGGGGAAAGCACTGGTATGTCCTATTGAATTCAGTGGGGCTTACTCCTAGGTAAAGGGGGAGGCAGTTGCTTACAGCCTAAATTATGTAGAATGATCTAGTGTGAAACAGAAGTTCAGGGAGTTGGACTAGATTCCATAACACAAGAAAAGTGAATTTTGAGGGAAATCTTTGAAAGCAAACTTTATCAGCTCAAAACAGACAGTACTGAGCACTGTCACACTTGTATGCCAATGGTGGGAACACAAACCACAAGCAATATGGGACACCAAAAACAATGGGGGAAAGCAGTGTAATTTGTGAGCAGGGCAGAACGTTTTTCCTCGCAAACATTTGCTTTGAGAATTGATTACTGTTGAATTGCAGTGATAACCCTGGATCTGAAAGGTATTTATTTCAAGTACAGCGATACTAATAGTAAAAGCTTCCCTTCTACCTATGGTTCCAAGGAATATCTCTTGAACTAAGTGATTAGAGGCACTTACTTAAAATGAGAGTAATTAGGTTATTGAGCATTTGAATGGAATGCCGTTGGAATAAATTAACTATCTAAATAGTGGGGCGATCAATTGCACAGAGTTTTAATTGGTGGGATGGATTTCACCACAGGCTGGACGTTCTCCTCTTTCCTTCTTATTTCTGCCACCTTATATTTGACTGTGTCATGAAAGAAAGTTGTTCTGTGTTGGTCTTGGAATGACACGTCCTTGCTGGAGATGGAAATGGTTTTCATTTTAATTGCACACAACTTGAGTAATTGCCATTGGGCGGTGGGAGCGGCAAGCTGCTGGTAATTTTAGGATCAACAATGTAATTTTGCTTCCCGGTTTGAAACAGCACACAGCTCCATTCATTTCAGAGGGAGAAAAAAAATAATTGCTGCGGTGGGCAGGGTAGAGAGGATGGCACCGGTTTGTAGTAATAGCAAAGAGCTTGCCTTGTCTCAGCAACACTTACAGTATAATTGGCGTGTAAGGCAAGGAGATAACAGATGAGTGCTAGAAGGAAGGTCAGGGAAACATGCCTGGCTCCTCTGGATAGAAGATGGTTTACCATTACATGAAGAAAATTAGGTGGTTATTTGGAATATGCAAGCACTCTAGTCAAAACTGTGCCATGTACTTTTGTGCTTAGCAGATGTTGGGAATGGGTGTGGAAACATCCCATAAAGATGGGCTGTATCTGCTTTCATGGGAGAAGGCCAACCTGCAGGGTGTCTTCCCCGTCGCTTGATGTCTTCTCATGACGTAGCTCCACCTTAGTTTGTTGAAACCAAAAAGCTCCAGTTATTATAACCTTTCCATTTACATTTAGGAGAGGGGAGGAAGAATCATAGTCTAAGGTGTACATTCAGTTCATGCAGAGCACTGTTGAGGATCCCCTTTGTTCACAGCGAACCGAGAGCGTAACCCAGAATACACCCGACATTCCTCTGGGTCTGTGCTTTTCTTGATAGATAGCAGACAATATATAATCATTTGCATATCGTAATCAGCTGCTTATGAGGTATCAGTTCTGAAGCCTGTTAAACAATCAAGAGAGGCCAGCTAGTTCAATGCATGTGAATTTTAAGTTTTATATAAAAGAAGAAGAAATCACATTTGAAATACAAATTCATACCCTGAATTTGACATCTTCTATTGTGATACTGAAAATTTGGGGGGATGTTTGCAAATGTTCCTTTCCACTCTCGTTATCACAGTAGACAGTTCCCATGCTTTATTCTCACAACAGGAACATATTTACTTGGAAGCATGATGCCTTTGGCAAAATATGCAGGAATGTTCTAGTATAATGATGTCATTCCAAAAGGAAGGCATAAGGAAGCGCAGTGGTTCCAAGATGTCGCAAGAATCACAGCAAAATGGCTACCGGTACTTGTGTCCTACGTCAAAAACTGTGTTTATTTTTTATGATTATGTGTGATAGTCAACTCTCATACTCAGACTTTAATGAGCATGAGGAATTATAGGCATCATCACCCAGTTAAAAACAATAACTATAGTTGTACACTGTTCCACAGATATTCTCAATACAAGGTGCAAAGTCATGCAAAAGACTTATTATACCCAGAGACAAAGTAACGTACCAGGACTGCTTAGGACTGAGAGCTGCCAGCATTCTTAAAAAGACATACAAAGAGGAGAAGCCAAAATAAGGAAACAATTACAGTAGAGAGAAAGTACATGGTTGAATATTATCCTGGAATTTACTGTTCCAAAACATTGCAAATGAAGTCCATCTTTCAACAAATATTTGTCTATTGTTGATTAATCAGTCTTCTATAATAGGTTAATTTACAGAGGATTGCTATGTTCCATATATGCACACAAACACACACAGAAATATACATATAGGAGCCTATACTATTGGAGCAGCTGTTTTCTTCCATCTTGCTGCTCTATGCATTTTAGAAGCTTCTAGTAGGCTTGCAAGTTGCAACAATTTCCAGGTCAATATCATTGGTTAAATCTTTAAGATAGCCCAGTCACATAATTTTACATTTTTGTGGCCATGAACTGGGGAGATGTTACTCGTAGCATCCCACCAATTCTCCCCCTGGTGCCAATATTAAATTTTTTAGCTCTCTAAAGCATCTTAAAAAGCAGAGACTTCACCTTGCCAACAAGGGTCCGTATAGTTAAAGCTATGGTTTTCCCAGTAGTGATGTATGGAAGTGAGAGCTGGACCATAAAGAAAGCTGATCGCCGAAGAATTGGTGCTTTTGAATTATGGTGCTGGAGGAGACTCTTGAGAGTCCCATGGACTGCAAGAAGATCAAACCTATCCACTCTTAAGGAAATCAGCCCTGAGTGCTCACTGGAAGGACAGATCCTGAAGCTGAGGCTCCAGGAAGCACAAACTGTGCTTGTGGAAGCACAAACTGTGAGATGCGTCACTGTAGCTCAAGTGTGACCCTATGCTTGGCAAACATGGCAGAATGAGCCGACTCTGTACTGAACCGAAGAGCAGAAAGACCTACGGCACAAAAGAACTAACTGCATTCTTGCTTGTAGTAGCTCAACAGCTCATTGGACAGAACTGGAAGAATCTGGATCATCTTCAGCTCTCTCTGTGGAGACAGAAAGTGTGAACGGTGGCACTGACAGAGCAACTAACTAGGCATCAAATGGTGCTCAAGACTCAGGTGGCTTTACGGAAGTATGACATCCATTCATAACATTTCCCAACAGCAGCAAATATCTGTCACCAGCCAGATACACATGTTCATTTGTGGCATAAGACATTTTGCTGACATGCTTGCCTGCTCTATTATATGGAAGAGGAGGGGAGGTTTTTCCTATTTTCCCAACTGTTCTCTGGCAGTTCTGTAAAAACTCCTTTAAAAGAAAAAGCTGCCATACATTTGCATTAGCTTTTGTGGACCAGAAAGTGTCATGGGATAAACAGGCCCTCTTAGTGCAGAGTGACACAACAGCAACACTGAAAACAGCTGGTACATCACCATTAGGGCTGGACCTGAGTCCTAGCACTGTTGTGTGGGTTGTGTGTGTGTTTGTGTGTGCAGTTCCTATATACCCTATGAACAGTTGCTGCAGTGGTCCGCTGCAGCCTCCAGAGGTTCTTAATTGGTCCTTTAAATGGGAGTTGAATCAAATTTTACCCCACCTCTACTTGGTAATGTGTAGGCTGGACTGCTGTAATGGGCTCTTCATGTCTTTAAAACCCACCCAAAATTCAGTTTGTTCAAAATACAGCTGCTTGCTTCATTGTGCCAGGGAGCCAAAGGGAGAACATCACACTCGTGTTGGAACCATGATGCTGCCTTTTAATTTCTTTCTGTGCACCATTCAGTTTAGTGGTTTTAATCTTTGAAAGCTGTAGATGGTGAGGAGGCTCAAGGTACCCAGGACAGGCCTTCTCTCTTAACTAATGGGTACAGAGGTTCTATGGGGATCCTTTCGTCTGAAGGTTATGCAGAGCAGAGCGTCTTGAATTGGGAACTGCGTTTCCAGGGAAGCTTGCCTTGTCAGCTGTAAACACCCACCATCTCAAGTGATCACTTGAAACATTTTGTGTCACCAGGATGGGCCTGACTGATCAGTTTTTAGTTGGTGGCCCAGAAAAATGGTCTGAAAGCTGGAGCGCTATTACTGATGCACAGAGGAAGAGCAAAGTAGAAGTGAAATAAATATTCTTTTAAAACTTGGGCACATCCAGATGACCTACAGGTATTTAATGAGAATTCATTCAGTTAGCTTCAGTAATAGTTGCTAGGTAGATAGAAGAAATTAGATTTATTGAGAATAAGTTTAATTATGAGAAAAATGTGTATTGGCAATAAGTAATATGAATTTGAAATATGGAATAGATGGGAAGTTGGGTCTTTAGTGTTAAGACCAATAGATGTTTTATTGTTTGCCATGAAAATTATGTGTCTATGGTTATTTTTGTAATTTGTGTGTAATTTGGTATTTGTGCTTTTTTGTGTTTTTTTCTTGTTGTATAAATAAATATTTAAAAAAAGACAGCTAGCTTGCACACAACTTAGCAGAGTTTAGCTTAGATGCCATTTGATTTCTTTATGGCGTAGATATATGGCAATGAGCATTCATCCCGCATTTATTCCGATTTGTTTGTGGGGTGTTTACACATCTTCTGATTAATCGCTTGTTCATGTCTCACTTTTCAA
Source organism: Podarcis liolepis (assembly GCF_965112155.1). Taxonomy (NCBI): domain Eukaryota; kingdom Metazoa; phylum Chordata; class Lepidosauria; order Squamata; family Lacertidae; genus Podarcis; species Podarcis liolepis. Next base: position 82,451,451 of record NC_139556.1, read on the forward strand.
AGCATTTCCCCATCATCTGCCTCACCGCAAGAAAACCTGTTCCTTTTTTAAAAGCAGATTTGTGGTACTAGGGTGGCAGAGCACTGTAATCCACTTAAATTGAGCAAACCTAAATTTACTGGCATGCGCTTGAAACTCTCCCGCAAAATAATGACACCTTAACTTTGTTTCTGGTTACCTACAACCTCAAGATTGAGCTGCCTTTGGAACAAGGGGCTCATGTAAATTAGAAACACAACTATCATTTGACTGTGTAAAATTGCTTCAATAAAAACAAATTACGAGTTTTATGCCTGCAAAACAGAACCATTTGGTGCAAAAAAACAAACCACCCCCAAAACAAAGCCATTGTACATAAGATTCATCTTCTTACTATGCAATTATTTTAGAGCTCACTCATTCACTGTGAATTCAGTAAAACTTACCATTTATTTTATTCCGGATGCCTAGCAGTGTATATTTTGTTTGCAGCTGTTAAAGCAACAACACCTCATTGTTCTTCTAAGCCCTCGTTTTGTTTATTTGGGGCTTTTTAACATTTATTTCCACATGAGTTAAAACAACTAAAAGGCTTAATAGATACTGGCAGATCACTGCACGAGGCCTGCCATGGATTTAGGAAGTGTGATAATTACTTGGGGCTCTGAGGACAAGCTATAAGGTCTTAAGTGTATCAAAAGCATTATTGTTCTTTGGTTCAGATAGGAAAGCAAATGTTTCCCATTTCAAGGTAAATATTTAGCTATCTGTCAGCCACCTAATATTCCACTGCCAATTCAAGCTTCTGTTCGGGATATGTCGCAAAACCTGGTGTTGGACTTTATTTGGGCAATCAGCTCACTGAGGGTGGCCTCTAAATTACTCTACAAAATGTCCTCCTGTTGGAGGCAGCATGGCCTCTGCATGCAAGTTGCTGGGAATGACAAGTGTGTGGAGTTCCTTTGCTCTGTGGTCTTTCTCTCAGTCTTCACAACATGGTTGGCCACTGTGGGGACCGGATGTTGGACTGAATGCACCATCAACTCAATCCAGCAGGGCTCTTCTTGTGGTCTTCAGGATGGGGGCATCCAGCATTGCATCTTATTACCAGCAGCAGGACTGACATTAATTGATTAACTGTTACCTCTCAGACAAGTGAGTAGAAGCGGAAGAGAAGATTCTTAATTGTTGTTGTTGTTTAGTCGTTTAGTCGTGTCTGACTCTTTGTGACCCCATGGACCAGAGCACGCCAGGCACTCCTGTCTTCCACTGCCTCCTACAGTTTGGTCAAACTCATGCTGGTTGCTTCAAGAACACTGTCCAACCATCTCGTCCTCTGTCATCCCCTTCTCCTTGTGCCCTCCATCTTTCCCAACATCAGGGTCTTTTCCAGGGAGTCTTCTCTTCTCATGAGGTGGCCAAAGCATTGGAGCCTGAGCTTCAGGACCTGTCCTTCCAGTGAGTACTCAGGGCTGATTTCCTTCAGAATGGAGAGGTTTGATCTTCTTGCAGTCCATGGGACTCTCAAGAGTCTCCTCCAACACCATAATTCAAAAGAAGAAGAAGAAGAAGAGGAGTTTGGATTTGATATCCCGCCTTTCACTCCCCTTCAGAAGTCTCAAAGCGGCTAACATTCTCCTTTCCCTTCCTCCCCCACAACAAACACTCTGTGAGGTGAGTGGGGCTGAGAGACTTCACAGAAGTGTGACTGGCCCAAGGTCACCCAGCAGCTGCATGTGGAGGAGTGGAGACACGAACCCGGTTTCCCAGATTACGTGACTACCGCTCTTAACCACTACACCACAGCATCCATTCTTTGGCCATCAGCCTTCTTTATGGTCCAGCTCTCACTTCCATACATCACTACTGGGAAAACCATAGCTGTAACTATACGGACCTTTGTTGGCAAGTTGATGTCTCTGCCTATTCGCCCTTATTGACTAGCCTCCACTGGCCACAGTGGCCAAGTCAATTTAGTGTATTGGGAAGCTGATACTTGAATTTCAGACAAGCGTCCCAGCATCAGTCAAAATTCTGATTCCAAGTAGTGAAGAAAGCATGCTTATGTATGTTTCATTTAACTTAAAAGCAATGTTAGAGCATTTAAAGCACTTCTAATGTTTTCTTAAGGATATTTATAACCAAGGGAATGACACCAAACCACATTCCAAGCACACAATTCCAAATTTTGTAATCGTGGTGGCCCACAAAATCAACAGGCACAGCTCTTTATCCTCCAAATGCTGCTGTGCATATTTTAAATGTTAATTATGTTTGCTACCATGACAGCTAGCAAAGTTTCTGTGGGTGTGGGTGTGGCCATTTAAAAGAAACCAAAACCCTCAATTCTTACATTCCCTTGATTTTATCGAGAATGTGTCGTGTGCAAATGTCATCTGTTACAGGCTGCTCCATTCTGGCAAACTTGAGTACAAAGCCAACATTTCTGGCTACAGGACAATACAAATTAAGTGACCTCGAGTAGCAAGGGGAGGTTCTGATCTCTCTGTTGCATTAAGACAAATAGTACAAATTACTTTGACTGAAGGGCCGCCCTGATAAAGGATCGACAACGGTGATAGCTGAAAAAACAAATCCCAGCTGTGATCTTTTTAGCTAAAAGGTCAAACAAAATTGTAGTGTCAACCACAGAGAAACATTTTAAAATGGGAATATCATAGGGAGATGGCTTTTTGTGCAGATTTTATATATATGGCATTTAAAAAAAAAAAAGGAAAAAGTGTATTAAAGGGGATGGTGGGAAATCGATTTATAATACGGAGATTTTAATAAATGCAGCTCTGACATGACACATCACAAATAAATCTTCTAGAGAGTGATGAATAGTTTTAAAACACATCACCTCAGTTTATAGAGCCATGGCAGCACCAATGCAGATATGGACCAACTTGTGTACATGGAGCATTATCAATGGACTAAATGACTCATAAAGTGTATAGCAGATAGCCGTTTCAAATATGAGTCTTTCTTATTATATTTATATCCCACCTTTGCTTCGGGGAACTTTAAGTGCTATACACAGTTCTTCTCCCCATTTTTATCCTCACAACAATGTTGTGATGTAGGTTGGACTGAGAGACTCTGACAGGCCCGCGGTTGCCTGGTGAACTTTATGGCTGAATGAGGATTCGAACCCTGGTCTCCTAGGTCCTAGTTCACTACTCTAACCACTACACCACACTGCCTTCTTTTGGCACCTGTATCCAGTTCATGGGTTGTTATCAGTAGAAACCATTTCTATGCATGGACGTGTTTTGTACGTTCATTTTCAATTAATGCCACGGCACAATTAATGAAGAACACTTGTCAAAATATCAGGAGTCCCTCGCCTCAGTGCGGCACGCCTTTCCTTTGAGCTCTCAAGGGAGAACCTGGAGCAGCATGCAACATATTGAAGGACCTGATGTTGCTCGATATCCCTGAAACCAGAACATGCTTTGAGGGGACATGTTACATCTGGTGTCGAGTTAAGTTGCAAGGCAGGATTCAAAATCATTTCATATGCCCAGTAACAAGAGTGACAACAGTACAGAGTCAATCTACCTCATAAAAATTCCTCAACATCAAGAGGCTAATGTCGTTGGTTGGGGAATGCTGGGTCTCTGAATACGACAAATTTCAGAATAGCACTTCATAACCTTGAAGATGTCGGAACTCAGATAGCGAAGAAGATGTTGGCATTCCGATTCCAGAAATAACTGTGGATTCAATCACATATGCAGTTGTCCGCAGGGTCAGTGAGCTCAGTATTGCCAACACTGGTTGGAGTTTCTGGCAGGAGTCCTTCGCAGCCCTTTCTGGAGATCATAGAATCATAGAACTGGAAAAGACCCCAAGGATCATTCAGTCCAAACCCCTGCAAAGCAGGAATATGCAGCTGTCCCAAACAGGGATTGAACTTGCAACCTTGGCATTATCAGCACCATTCTGTAACTAGCTGAGCTATCCACCTGGACCTTCTGCACGCAGAACATGTCCTCTATCACTGAGCTATGGATCTCCTCCTGGACTAACACACCAGCCTTTATAACACTTGATTTCTCTACGCTTGATCACTAGTGTATAACTGGCGGCAACTGAAAAGTGTGATGTTTGAGGCAACGTAAGATAGCAATGTAAGATAAGAACCTATCCATTCTTAAGGAAATCAGCCCTGAGTGCTCACTGGAAGGACAGATCCTGAAGCTGAGGCTTCAGTCCTTTGACCACCTCATGAGAAGAGAAGACTCCCTGGAAAAGACCTTGATGTTGGGAAAGACTGAGGGCAGAAGGAGAAGGGGACGACAGAGGACGAGGTGGTTGGACAGTGTTCTTGAAGCTACTAACATGAGTTTGACCAAATTGCGGGAGGCAGTGGAAGACAGGAGTGCCTGGCGTGCTCTGGTCCATGGGGTCATGAAGAGTCGGACACGACTAAATGACTAAACAACAACAACAAGATAGAATGACTGTTCTGTCTGTGGCGTCAGATCCATGACGGTTTACATTCACACAAGCGCAAGTCACCACTTTAGGTTGCAATCTTCAAGCGATGTACATGTGTGTGAACCATTTCTGGTCTTCATGAGAATGACAACAGCTACATTCACACCATGCGTTTAAAGCACTATGATAACACTTCAAACAATCATGGCTTCCCCCAAGGAATCCTGGGAGTTGTGGTTTGGCAAGGGAGCTGAGAGTTGTTAGAAGACCCCCTTTTCCCCTCCCTGAGCTACAATTCCCAGAGTGGCTTAACAATCAATCAAGGGAACTCTGGGAACGTAGCTCTGGGACAGGAATATGGGTCACTTAACAACTCTCAATACCTTTAACAAACTATAGCTCCCAGAATTCCTTGGGGGGAGCTATGGCTGCTTAAGGTGGCATCATAGTGCTTTAAATGTGTGTGGTTGTGGCCTGATGGAGGACTTGCATCTAGGATTGAGCCACTGCAGACCTAAAGCCTCATGGCGCCTCAGATACACGACTCATTCAGATATTTGTAAATTGTATCCATGAGGGGAATGGGAGCCAGCCCCAACCACCTTACTCCGACCTCCCCGCAATGGGGAAAGGGAAATTGCAGGCACATTTTGCTGGATCCATTAACAGACCTACCTGCAATCAGAAACCTGTGCAATCAGCATACTCATGATGGGAAAGGGTTGCAAGGATGCATTTTAAGAATGCCCAAAGTGGCTTTTCAGTGGCATCCGATGATACATTCCTCTTTGAGTCTTTGAGCAAATAATAATAAAATATAGAGGAACCGATCCTATGCAAGTTTACTCAGAAGGAAGCCCCACTATGTTACACCCAGGAAAGTATGCATGCAATTGCAGCCCATAGGTGAACCAACCCTGTGGTTCCAAAGAACTCAAGGCCTATTACAAACAATGTATTAAATTTGGCATTCAACATAATGGCTCTGCAAACTGTGTCAATAGGAACCCCAAAACCTCTAGACTCCGGCTGTTACTTTTCCCCCACTCGCAATCAGGCCATCATCACTTTTAAGACAGAAATCAACAAGGTAAGATTCTTCCCACTCCTGCATCTCCAGATCAGGAAGGGCTTCACCTTCGACTTCTGCCCACCTTGGAGCTGTCAGAAGGGTTGACCATAAGTAAGATGGCCGCTCTAATTTTGGCAGTGCTGCATTCTGGTATACTGGAGCTGCAGGACGTGCTGTGTAAACACGGCTAAGCAGAACAATTAGCTTGTCTGGTGAGCTGCATAGATGGGCTCACGCGGGCAGCTGCTTCAAAGCAGCTCTTCCTAATTGCATGCAGAGTTGTTGGCTCCAGGACAATAGTCAATTTGATTGCTCTTGGGGAATGGGAACACAAACTGGTAGCCCCGGAGCAAAAGAAACTTGATCTGAAGCTGCAGTTGCATGGGAGCAAGTCCCGGATCTGTCAAAGGACTGTCCCAGTTTTATGTGCATTATCCAAAATGCTTACTGAGCTTGCTGTAAGTGAGGCAAATATGTTAACTACAGGGCAATTGATATAAAAAGAGAGATTTGGGGAGAGTGAGCTTTTTTCTGCCTGTTGTTCTCTTCCTGGAGAAATCAGGGAGGAGTATTTTGAAAATATTTCTGCTTTGAACAAGAAATATTAGGGTTGTCATTGGATATTCTGGATCATTTTAAAAGAGAAAATGCTAAAAGAAGCTACTTGTCTTTGCTTGAAAAAATCATAACCTGAGACCCGAGGAAGGGTAGTAATTCTACTAGATAATAATTTATGTTACTTACAACAGATAGATAGATGATAGATAGATAGATGATAGATAGATAGATAGATAGATAGATAGATAGATAGATGATAGATAGATAGATAGATAGATAGATAGATAGATAGATAGATAGATAGATAGATAGATAGCCTGCAATAAAAAGTTTCTTCCCAGGGCAGCTAGCAATATTAAAAACAATTTAAATTAGAACACATAAAAGCACAATATAAAATAGCTAACAACCAATAAAAAAATTAAGTGTGTGTAAAGAAAAAAATCTGAAACTTTAAAAAGTTGGGAATATGTATTTTTTAAAAAGATTTTCACCTTCTAGTGAAAAGATGTACAAAGTTTTCTGTGAGCTGCACAGAAACTACACAGCTAGTACAACAAATAAACACTTCTTGTATTTTTCAAAACGTACTCTGCCTGTTTTGTAAGAGGAAAACTTGAAGTTGCATCTTGTAGACTCTAGAGCAACGTTTCAGAGAAGACATCACCTGTGCTGTTCCAGAGGGTTCCCCAACCCTCTCAAGGGTTTCAGGCAGCTTAGTGGGGAAATACGAAGTCAGCCAAGCTTGCTTTCCTCCCCTTCCTCCAGCAGTTGTGTCCCACTGAGCTCACAGGAACTCTGGATCTCAGCCACAATATTACATTACATGACTGACAATTTGCTGGCCTTATCTCCAAAATCAGCTGCCTGAAGCAGATTGCCTCACTTGGAGCACAGAGACCGCTTCCCCATCCCTAATGGTTTTAAAAGCTTCTTCTCTCTCTCCCTGTAGTCTGAATGAATGAAAACCACATCTTATTTATTTTAAGTTACTGTTGGGAACTCATTGTTCCAACAAATTATTGAACAAGATCTCTTTGGGTTCTGAACCTCACACCCTTCTGAAGTCATACCTATGCAGTGGACAAGATAAAATTATTTTTGGCTCTCCATTTATAACATCCTTATCAGCATGTAGGATGAGGAGGCAAGACAGGAGTCACCCAGTGAGGGTGGCATTCAGACAGCATTATTAGCAAACTCTCCATTACAATCTAGACATGTCTTTATGTAGACTAATCATATTATAGGGCTAGGGGAGATTTACAATCAGATTTGCCACAGCAGACTCCATGTGATCTTCACTGAAGACTGACACCATTTTATCTTCACGTGATTCCCTGTTTCTCACACAAGTAATTCTGTCCCTTCTGCATTGTCAGTTCTGACAGGCTGATTTAATCTGCCGTATTCTGAATGCCTCTGACCACTGCGCCGAGTCATTAACCTTGACTCGCGTAATTGAATTCAAGGTTGATTGCCTGTGACCCTCCTCGCTGAGGTCCTCAAAATGTACATATTCATTACGCGCGGCATTGCTAAACGGATTGCACAGCCAACGCTGAAGCCGGCCGCCTCGCTTGGTATGCAGAGGGCGAAGAGGGCACTAATTGCATGTTAGAGCTGAGGATTAGATTATGAAAAGAGTGAGAAAATGAAGATAGATCCTTCTGACACTGTCAGATTAAGGGCAGTGACGTACAGGAATATGACATTGAAATTTACTGTGACATTAATGGGAGTGGGGCAGAATTAGATGGAGTGCAGGAGTTTCCTTTGTTTTGCTTAAATACATTTGCTTAAATTCCCACACATTTGCGGAAGTCAACAACTGTGTTGTTAATATAAATGCATTTGAATAACTGCTTGACTTTGGCGTGATAGTTTTAAAATAAATTTGAACATGCACCTCGTTGCTTTTAGATACCAGCTTTGAATTCAGTTTGTTGATGATAGCGGCACACCCTTCTGTTATACACGAACTGCCCAGGGCACCTTTGGGAGGAAAGGTGGGGTATCAATTTAATTAATAAATAATAAAGACCCCCCCTCTCTCTCTCTTCTCTCCCCCCCCCAGCCTGAAAAAGAGCCTTTGCAGCAGTGTCACTCACTTTGCAGAACAATCTTCTTGGGGAAGTCTGACAAGCTTAGTTTTATTGGCAGGTAAACACATTTTGGAGTTGTTGTTTAGGACGGTTTTCCCTGACCATAACTAAACTCTGCAGTTGCCATGATGGAGCTTTCCATTTACACATTGTCGGGCTTGGTGGAGTCTCTCTTTAAAAAATTGGCAAGAAGAGACTGCTTTTCAGGAAGGCAAAAATGTGCACATACATTGATCTCCTGTTCGACTCAGCTCTTTTTCCCCCAGAATGCATCTTCACTATCAAGGCAAATGCATCATCTCTCTCTTGCTCTCTCGCTTTTACTGTGCTGCACTGAAACTACCTCAGTGCAACATGGCAAGATAAGGAGCGCTAGGCTGGCTGCCTTGGCAATGGGGATGCTGGGTTCTACTCTCGCTCCGTGAGTTCTAGCGTCACATGGAGTAGTCACGTGTGTACAGCAGCAATTCATGTACATGCTCCATTGCAGCTAGACCTGTCATGGATTCTTTCTTTACAGAGATCAGCCCTCTGTTTGAAGGCATCCTCTCTTTGAAGGGCTGTGTTGTTCAAGTCTGGTTTAAAGATAAAGAACCATCAGAAGGGAGAACAGGGTCCCTGAAGTTGCCCATCAAGAGTTAGTTTTTGGGCAGCAAACTGAGCAAGCAAACAAGTCACCAGATCGTGGTTTTTCCCACTACGGTGAGATGTGTTGCATTTCTATTTACATCATGGTCATTATTTCTAAATTTGCTTCTGTACATACAACATAAATTAGCCCATGCAAGTTTTGCTCGAATTGGTGTCCTCTTTTGTCATCTTTTTTGGTGATACATTTCCTCTTTTTTTGGCAGTGTGCAAGTGGCCACCCTTAACAGATATTCTGGTGAACATGTGGCAGGTGGACAGGATGAGTAGGAAGAGTAACATCAGGGGCACTCCCCACTCACACCCACCCACACATTTAGTCACTACTTGGAGGAACACCTGGAACTGGCTAAAGTCATCTAAGCATAGTGGTTAGCATGTAAGCCAAACCATGTCTTAGCATGAATGTGCAGGCATGTGGACTCCCAGAGAGGCGATTGCCATAGCTTTGCTCCTTCTCCTGTCTTGTTGCTGCTGACCTAAGTCATGGTTTGGTTTGGTTTGGTTTGGTTTGGTTTGGTTTGGTTTGGTTTGGTTTGGTTTGGTTTGGTTTGTCGTGTCATCTGAACCTGGGCTCATGGTTTGTCTCACTCCAGAGAGTACTTGGGTTTACAGCTCATGGTTTTTCTGGAGTGAGACAAACTATGAGCCCAGGTTTGGAGAGCTTCAGCAGAGATATTCAGTGGAGGCTGAGGTGGCTGTGTCCAGCTAGTGGGGGGAAACAACTGAACAGAAGCTAGAAACTGTCGGGGCTTTTATCTAAAACCAGACACTCCCTTTGCAGATGGGAGAAGACCTATCTGCCCTGATGGACCATACAGTTGCAATCCTAGCATTCCTGCAAGGTTAGCAAGACTCACAAGTGAGTGTACCATGGCTCATCTTTAAAAGCTTGATGAGTGGGGTGTGGAAACGTACTGGGACATCTTCAGAACTTGTTAGGGCATCTGCACTTCTTTTCTAGATCCTGAGCTCCAAAATCATGACTTCTGGGCTCTATGTCTGCTGCTGAGTCTGCACCATTACCTACCTGAATAATGATCTCCTTCTTACATACAAGGAAGAGCTCTGTCTTTTTGTCTTGGGCAGAAGGAGGACATGGAAATCTCTCTGGGAACCTCCATGCTCATGTCAGGAGCCTGCCTACTCTCGAGTAGGACCCTGGCAGAGACACTGGCATGTTCTCTCCCTCCTGGTCGATCATTTGGGAGCTTCAAAAGCCTTCTTCTGCCCAAACATCACAGCAACTGATGCCAACAGACATCGGCACACTTAGGGATCCGAAGAGTTCGTAGTTACATAACAGAACTCAGTAGCTTAGCATTTGGCTAATCTACGTTTATTTACATATAAAACACTCGGAGCATTCTGACTTAGCTCCTTCCTCTTTCTCATCAGACAGCAAAGAGAAAGAACAAAGGACAATAATCCCACTTCACAGAACACAGTAACACAAACATCCTGTTTCCATCACTTCCCACTCTGTGGAGTCAAAACATACACCGTCATGTATGTTCAACAATTCTATGACTGCAATCACAGAGCAGGAATCTTAACAGCTCATGCATTCACATGAAGCCTTGGTTTGGCTAATTGTTATGTTCAAACTGAGCCACTGTTTGACTGATGTTCTGTGGTGTCTTTAAGCCATGTTCCTCTTTCTCCAAAGAGCTGTTTCTCCATATCTTTTGGCTGTCCTCCAATATTTTGTTGCAGGCTCCACTTGTCTAAAGACAATAACATCAACGCTGTTCATAAACTCTGGGTGTGTTATGTGACAGTGTAGTTGAAGAAAAGCAGTGGGTGTTGAGCAGCTTCGGAAAGATCCCTTTAGTTGCATGGACCCCAACAGTAGTCATTGACCAGGCTTGGCTGCTGCCAAGGAATCACAATCCCCAGCTGGTCTCCAGCTGCACAAATGGCCACCTGGGAATAAAAGCAATCAGGCATATTCTAAAGCCATCATATAAATCTAACATAATCTGAGGGTTTAGAGTGGAATAGCTCAGGACCAAGCAAGCATACCGTGGGTTAGGTTAGTCAGTTTTTATTTGACATTACAAATTAATAAGCTGTATATAAACTATCATCTTGTCCAATGACACAAGAAGGAAGAAAGGGGTTTTAGAAGATTTCCGATATACAAACAATGACTGTGTTAAAAGGTCCTTTCTGCATCCTGAGGTAGAAATTATCACTCTGACAGTGTACAGATAGAAACCTTTTATTGGAGCGGGTTGATTTGTTGCCTTCTCTTGTTCTTTCCAAATTAATTAATTTTGCACTTACTTTTTATTCTTAATTTGTTATTTGTAAATTTAACAAAGGAAGAAGGGAAAGAAGAAAAGGTAGCATTATCATTAGTATTAACAACAACAAAAAGTCACTGTCCGTTCATATTACAGATATACTAACCCTCAGCATTTTAAGTTAAACAAATGAATTAATATAAGCTATCCAGATGTCCAAACAGGTATCAAAATCAAATTGATGTCTTTATGAAATATATTCAGATGTAGCCAGGCTCAAAAATATAAGGACGTAATGTGAATTGTGAATCTTTTGTGCCTCCTTTATTTCCCCCTCGTCCCTGTGGTGTTTTCCTCCAACTACTGTTTTTCCTCACTGTCTCCTTGCTCAATCTGAACAGGAGAACTACATCAATTGCATAGGGAATCTATGGTTTTAGGGAACAGAAAAGTGTGGCACAGCAATAGTTGGAGAATGCCCTCTGGATGAGGGAGAATTAAAAGGGGCACAAGGTCTTCACAGAACCACAGTGGTTCTGAAGAATGCCTGGTGCTGGATTGGAACCTTCTAATATATGTTTCACCACATATATGAAAATCATGTTTCCAGACACCTTCTGAATGAGTCGTTTTGCATTTTTTAAAGTGTTGTTGGCGTTGATTTCCATAAATGATATTAAGAGCTAGGAAAGCAGGCCATCAGTTTAAATGGATTGAATCTCCCAGTGTCTCCCATTCTCCTGAAATAGAAATGTGCAGAAAGTTAGGCACGCCTAAATCTCGCTGAAATCAATGCAATCCGGTGCCTAACAATTTCTGGACGTCAGTGCACATTAGAATAATTTTAAAGCAATGCCCCATATTCAAATACAATTCTGTCTCCCCTTAATCTACTCTGAAAAGAAATAAATAAAAGTAATATGCATTCTGTTAAGAAATTTGCAGTGCAATGAAAGAGATATTCAAAACAATGGAGTCAAATACAATAACAAGCCCCCAAAGAAATGCAATGTTTGTTAACCACCAAAAGCTAGGCTGGGAGAGAATGTCAGACTTTCAGGATGTTGTGATTTGTTATGCCAGACAATGGGGCAGGAAAAGCCCCAAAGATGGGGATTTTGAAGTCACTTACAATATTGCTATCGACATCTGCTATTTGGTGTCTATAGTATGTTGCTTTTCAGCATAAAGTGGCCAATTTAGTTGGTGGGCAAAGTACTGGACATGATCCTGGGGGTAATTCTGTTTTCTGCTAAAGGGGCAACCATGTGCAAGTGGCTTAATTCACATGGGCGCTGGACAGCCGGAGAAGGGAAATGCTGTAAACATTGCAAAGGCCTTTCAGCAGGAGAGGTACTGTACAAATCAAGAACACATGACTGTTTGAACTGGCTGAATCTCCAGCTCATAAAGAAGTGTATATTGTATATATATATATATTTCAGGGAGTTTGATGTCTGTTCCCAGTTCTTCAGCTTTAGTTAATATATGCACGTGCAGTACCAGAAACAGAACAACAATATACTAGCTGCTTCTCTTCCGAGGATTCGCAGCAAAGTGTTAGAGCTCATGCTTTGCATGCAGTTTCACTCCCTGGCAGCTCCAGTTAAAAGGGGCAGGAAGGAATCCTATGCAGGGGTGGATGTGCTGTAAAAGTAATGAATTTTAAGCTTCAGGGGTCCTAATCCTGGAGGGGCCCCAGAAGCAATGTGTGTCCACATTGCTTAAAACATTGGGGTTTAGTAGACCCAGTTTCAATTACATGGGACACTGGTGGGGCTGTGGTCTAAACCACTGAGCCTCTTGGGCTTGCCAATCAGAAGGTCGGCGGTTCGAATCCCCGCGATGGGGTGAGCTCCCGTTGCTCCTGCCATCCTAGCATTCAAAAGCATGCCAAAAAGTGCAAGTAGATAAATAGGTACTGCTCTGGCGGGAAGGTAAACGGCATTTCCGTGCGCTGCTCTGGTTTCGGTGTTCCATTGCACCAGAAACGGCTTAGTCATCTTGGCCCCATGACCTGGAAAAACTGTTGTGGACAAACGCCGGCTCCCTCGGCCTCTAAGGCGAGATGAGCACCGCAACCCCAGTGTCGTCTGTGACTGGACTTAACTGTCAGGGGTCCTTTACCTTTACTTTTTTAGACCCAGTTTGAGTTGAGTGACTCAAGTTGATTAATCTTTCGTTGTATATATTTCAACAATCCCAAAGTTTAAGACTCAGTAGCACAGATGTTGTAAAGATGTGGTGATCTGTCGTGGAACAACCCGACAGTGGTTACCCAGTTCTTGTTGCTGGTTGTGAAGGAGCCCTCATAACAGTTCAAGCTTCAGGGCCCCCAAAACATAGGTCCACCACTGGTGATGTAAAAGCTCTCTGATAGAGACCCAAGAGAGAACCTGATGGTCCAAGTATACAATACAGTGCTAGATAGACCAATGAGCTGAGTTCCTTTAAGTCGACTTCCTATATTCCTATGTTTTCCCTCCAATACTAGTGTTTTGGGCATAAGGGACAACCATCCAAAATGCTTGAAATGGAAGCTAAGTTGCTGCAGTGCAACTGCAGGATGGACTCCCTCATAACCTCCAGCGGTGATCATGTGAGGAGAAGCTGCAGTGATGACCAGGTAGTGGCATTCTGGACAAGGGAGGCTCAGTTTAAATGTACTAAGCTATGATTTCGGGTCAGGATAGGGAAGGGAAGGAAAGGGTGAGCAACTATTAGAAGGGAGTGCACTGGGCCACTCCCAATTGATTTAGGCAGACTCTGCAACTTCCTAATATGTAACGTAAATTGTACATAAGGAAAATAATGCATTGCTTCTGTTCCACCTTATATACATTGCATGCGAAGCTGTTTCCATTCCACTGCAATTCACCTTCCCCCGAAAACTACTTTATTAGTCTCACTGTGACAAAATTACACAACTTGTGTTGATTCAGGCAACTTTATTTTTGCAACTCATTATCGAGGTATCAAGGTTAAAGACTCCAAACTAAAATAATAATTGCTATTTTATTTTATTTATTATTGCATTTCTATTCTGTCTTTTTTTCCAGAGAGCTCAAGGTGGCATGCATCCCCATGTTATCCTTACAACAACCCTGTGAGGTAGGTTAGGCTGAGAGACTGTGACTAGCCCAAGGTCAACCAGTGAGGCTGATGGCTTAGTTAAGATTTGAGTCTGGTCCCCATTGTCATAGTCCAACACTCTAAGCATTACATCAAACTGAATATTAGTTCTATGTATGTGTGTGTGTGTGTGTGTGTGTGTGTGTGTGTGTAGGGACGCGGGTGGAACTGTGGGTTAAACCACAGAGCCTAGGGCTTGCCGATGGGTGGTTTGAATCCCCGCGACGGGGTGAGCTCCCGTTGCTCGGTCCCTGCTCCTGCCAACCTAGCAGTTCGAAAGCACGTCAAAGTGCAAGTAGATAAATAGGTACTGCTCCTGTGGGAAGGTAAACGGCATTTCCGTGTGCTGCTCTGGTTCGCCAGAAGCGGCTTAGTCATCATGCTGGCCACATGACCCGGAAGCTGTACGCCGGCTCCCTCGGCCAATAAAGTGAGATGAGTGCCGCAACCCCAGAGTCGGTCATGACTGGACCTAATGGTCAGGGGTCCCTTTACCCTTTACCTATGTATGAATGTAATTCATTTCTGTACCACATCTATGTGGTGTACAGGATCTCAATACCAATCAAAACAATATAATGGGGGGAAATGTCAAAGAGAATACATTAAAGAAGCAGAAATACAAAAATATGTCATCTGGCAAGAAGGTTAGAAAGACTATAAATCATTTTCATAAGAAGACTTGCGGAAATAATCAAGTTGGCGCCCAAAGCTTATTACAGATGATGCCAACTTGATTTCACTAAGTAGTGAGTTCCATAACTGTGGAGCCACCACATTAAATGCAAATTTTCTTGCCGAGGACAGTCTGACGCTGCCAGGCACCTTCAGAAGTGCTTCTATGGCAGATCACAGAGCTCAGGCAGAGGTGAAAGGAGTAAGACCGTCTTTTGAATACGCTCGCCATGTGGCAACATCATATCATGCTTTTATATCATCAGATGCTGCAGGCCCAGCCCAGCCATGAAGCAAGGTGAGGCGACTGCCTCGGGTGGCAGGGTCCACAGGGGCAGCAGAGCTGGGCTCCAAGGAATGCATTGGCTGCTGCTGCTGCTGCCACAGTGGCAGTGTGATGCACAATCCCTGGAGGCTGGATCTGCTGCCTCCTTGGCACCCCCAACCAACCAACCAACCACAATGCCACCTGTATAGCAGCCTCTTGGCAACAAGGGGGCACTGCTGGTCTCCACCCCCCACCCCATGTTCCTAATATAGATCTTTATTCACCCTTGGCTCATGATGTAGATCTTCACTCACCCTTCTTCCGGGGGGGGGGGGGGGAATGCCATTTTGTGGTTTTCTTCAGGTGCCAAAATGTACTGTGTTGGCCCTGAGGTGTTGTGTTGGAGAGATGAAAAGCAGATATGAATGCTTTGTAATCACCATCCTACAACCTCTGAGCAACAATCTTTAACCAGGAAACAATTCTTACTGGCTTAGGTTGCTCATTTGCCCTCAGTTGCCCTGGGGCTTTTTAGCTCAGTGGCCTATTAATAAGCCAAGCTGAACAATCGCTATCAGGGCTACCTCCAATTCTGACTTGGTTAGCCATTTTTTATCACAGACCCTCCAAGTGTTCCTATTTTCCAGGGACGCCCCTGATTTAAAGAAACCATCCCGGTTTCTGATTTGATCCTGGAATGCCTCCCTTTCCTTAGGATGTCCCTATTTTCATTGGAGAAATGCTGGAGGGTATGGAGTTCTCCGACCCCCGAACCGTCTGAGGGCAATCCTGTATAAGAATGTTTTTCAAATGTTTAATGTTTTATTATGTTCTTATATATTTTGGAAGCCGCCCAGAATGGCTGGGGCAACCCAGTAAGATGTGTGGGGTATAAATAGTAAAATTATTACTATGGAATGGGACATCCCTATTTTCATTGGAGAAATGTTGGAGGGTGTGTTATTATGAGGCTGAGGGACATTGTCTTCATTTCTCCTCCCGTCGCTCAAGTTCCCTAGATTCTAGTTACTTTGTTTGTATTTGGAACAAATACTATTTGAAGACTGGATTCTGAAATGTTGGGGTAAACATATTGTTGCATCGCCATCGAGAGAAATTGCTTGCCAGGATTAGAGCTGAAGCGGTCCAAACTGGCAGCAGGTTTTATTGTTCGCCATTTGTGGTTAATATTGCTCATAACAATACATTGATTTCCTGCAAGCATCTTCCCCAGAGCCTGGGGTACCTAAGCTCATTGGAGACCCGGGTTGTGTTTGCTGCAGATGTATGCTCTTTTTGGCTTCCTCTTCTCACCCCCCCCCCCCGGTGCCCCCTCTCAGTGACCCAAGTGGCTACTATGGTGTCCTAATTAGGAAACGATAGTAACCTAACAAACCCTTCCAGGCATATAAATCATTCAGTTCCGTGGCACTTATTGCTAGAAGAGTCACCCGACTTTAATCCCTTCAATCATTTTACCATTTTGACAGTTGCTCCATTAAATACTTGGTTCCTGCCAAATCAATCTCGTGTCCTTTGTGATGAGAAAGGGGAGAAATTATAGGTTTTAGGCAGCATAATCTTGTTACACAAGTGCAAATGAGAATAGAATTTCTCGCCGGCTCACTTCAGGATCTCAGCCAATGCAGTATTTGGCCTAGAGTCCTTGTTTGTTTTTATCCTTTTCCAGAATATCAGTTTTGATTTTATTTTCTTTCTTTTTTCCTGAGAGAGACAGAGATGTTTCTAGGCTATCTTGGATTAAAAGAGGCTTTTCGTCTCCATGTAAAACCAATGATCTCTCTCTTCTGAAACGACACCGCAGCAAGCTGAAATAACAGTCATATTAGCAGGGCAGATGTGAGTTTCCTCCGTTTATCATAATAATTAGCACCCACGTAATGCCAGAACTGTTTGCCTCTGAACAAAGTGGTTGAGACAGCCAGCAAATGCACTTTTGCCCAGTGTGGAATTACTGTCCACTCCCCCCACACACACACAGAATCAACAATTGCTGTCAGAAAGCACATTCCAAAAAGCATTCACATGAAGAAGTCATGCAAGCAGACTGTGACTAGTAATGGACCCGTTCCTAAATCTGGATTGTTGGCACTTTGTGCCATCTGTAAACCAAAGAATGCATGAAACACAAAGAGACCTTCAGATCTTCCTGCAAATGCAGAAAAGTTCAAGGCTAGTATTGGTGCACTAAGTCATACACATCTTGAGTCCAGGATACAGAAGATTGTCTCATCCCTTATATACCCAGCCAATCACTGCGTTCTGCTGGAGAAGACTTCCTGCAGATTACATCTGATCAGGAGATCTTTTCTATACGATACAGAGATCGTGTCTTTACCATTTGGTAAACTCCCATTTTGGAACACCCATTGTGTATCGACCATTTGCGTGTTGAGTCCCACAAGCCACCCCCCTTCCCAAAAAAGTCACACATCACACATAATTTTTTGTTTAAGGTTATTGGCATAAATTTTGGCCACAACTTTATTCAAATACAAAAAATGTGAGTGGTTGCTTAGGCATTGGTTATGACTATCTGTCCTTGCCCAGGGACAGGGCTGGCACTTCCGGATTCCAGCGGAAGCCAGCCTGGGAAACAAGTATTGGGGAGAATATGAAGCTGGGTACCAGTCCATCACTTCTCACCCTCATGTTCCGTTGGGGCTTGCACGGCCCAAGTCCGACTCCGGGGACAAGGACGAAAAGAATGGCAAGCCCCTGGATTCCTTTAACGGAATTCCCTTTTTCGCACACCATTGGAGGGGTAGGCACTTACCCCTCCACCAACCATTTTAACCAATGCCTAACCGCCAACCTTACAAGCTGTGACGATTTGCTACGCAGTAGGCAAAAACCAAATGGCACCAGCCAATCAGCCAAATGGCAAAATTCCTACCAGGCCCCCGCACCAAGGCGAACGACCCCATGACAGGCATAGCAAGGTCAAATGATCCATGAAAAACCCCCCCTTAAATAAAGGGAGGGTGGGCGGGTGATCCGGTGCAAAAAGGCCAAGAGGACGACCCACGTTGGGCGTCCTATATTTATAGCCTCTGACCCCTCCTTCCAAAATAGCAACATCCAAAACTCCCCAGTAACCAAATTAACCCTTAAAGTCCCGGTTTAGCCAAACTGCCATTCACACATGGTGGCTTGCATTCCCAACCGCAACACGTGCTCTCAGTCAGGGAGAACACGCCATGTGCCAAATCTGTTGCCTTTTTCAACAAAACTTCAAGTTTTTTGTGGAGAATTTTTATGCCGATCTCTATCTGTTCAGATGCGCAATTGTATTTCTGCTCCAATGGTTTTAGCCATTTTTACGTGTAAAATTGTTTTATATGTGTTCTTAATGCTGTCATTTTTACTATTCAGACACTTTGAGATGTTTCCTAGGAAGTGATGCCTAAGAGGAATTAAATAGATAACCAATCAATAAACAGGGATGGGTCAGGGACAGCAGAGGTGGTTCTTTCCATTACCATGTGTTTAGTCTATATACATTGAGGCAACTTCCCATATTCACATCTCCTTCATTGTGCTCCGTTCCATTTGCTGTCACACGCACAGGCCAGGGAAACTTACAGCATAACGCCACATCAAACACGTTTTATCACTAGACATTACTGGGGGAGATTGCAATGTTGCTCCCCAATGAAATGCAAGAGACTCCATCAGTATTGGCATCCCGCCGACACCTGAAGACATACCTGTTTAGGCAAGCATTTCCCTGAACTGAACTCCTGATTTTATTATTTTAGGCAGTGCTTTTTTTCTGGGGGTACTCAAAGGTACACGGTACCAGCACCTTTTAATCCCCAAATGTTAAAAGTGTGGTGCTTACTGTAACAACTGTCAGGAAAAAGCAGCAATGCAAAAGCCAGCTGCAGGTGGCTGGAAAGCAAAACAGGATGTTGATGTCTGCAACTGTACTAGTGGAGAAAGGGGGCAGTCCATTTTCTGTACTGAGCACCGGATGTTAGCTCAGAGTGTCATCTGACCTGTGCTGGAAGTACAGGGGTGGAGTTGTGACTCTACTGCTGGAGTCTGGAGGGTACAGACACGTTTTCTCTGTACTGCTGAATGACAGGAATAAAAGACATGTAAAAAGGACTCCTGTCTGTCTTTCTTCCCCTCCCTGGGGGAATGCAGGGAGTGAGAGAAGGAGGAGGGTGTGTCCTGCTCACGTTTGAGGAGGATCGCCGATTTATGACCTTGCCTGCCGGGAGACGCAGACGGAAGGTCAACAAGGATCCCAGCCGAACGCCTGGAGTGAGGCCAGTTTACCCGTGACCTCGGCTGGAATCCTGAATTTGTGGTGAGTACCGGCACCTTTTTTGGCACTGGTTTTACCCATTTTTTAAAAAGCTGTTCTGCATGCAAATCTGTTACTAAGCCACACCCCTTCCCAATCAGCACTCATTGATGAGCAGATCTGTAGAGATGAGCACATGTGAGATAGTTCAACTTCCCACCTCTCTCTGCATCCCAGGGTGCAGTCCCACTTTCACTTGTGGCAACAGAGCATCCATTAACCAAAGCAAACTTCCGAGGCTTTTAGTGTGACTGCCCCTATTTTGTGCAACAGCATTTCTGTTGAGAAATGCCCACTATCTGCACTTTCCAGAAACAATCGAGAACATTTTTGTTCTGACAGGCTTTCCCAATAAATTGGCATTTGTTACGAGTGCCTATTTTGTGTTGTTTTGGTTTAAAGGTATCAGCTATTTTTGGACTTTTAACTGTTTTTTTTTTTGTGCTGGTTTTGTTATACGTTTTCTTGAGACAGTAGTGAAGAAGGTGGTATAATAATAATAATAATGACCCTAGAACAGTGTTTTTTAGTCCCCAGATATTTTTGGGTTTACAGCCCCGACATGCCACTGCCCAGCCATCTTAGCCAATTGTCAGGGGTCATGTCAGTTTTAGTCCAACACCAGGGAACCCAGGAGGAACATTGACTGAAGTCATATCCCAGAATCCTCTGCTCTCTTCTTGGGTCAAAAATGCAAGAGACTCCGTCAGTACTGACAAAGAAACCCTGAAGGCTTCCCTGGACAGGGAACGTTTGAAAACCAGTGCCACACACGTTCCTGGCATCTGAGGTATTCGTTGTGTCCATAGAATGATCGAGTCTTTCCTTTTGATTCTGACCAAAAGAGCAACTTTACTTTCTAAAACATTTGCACAGCACCCACAACCAGAGCTGTTCATTGGTGAGCTTGCCTTAGATTGACGGCTGATTTTCTGATAACTGGGCATGGTTCTCTGATCTCTTCCCAGAGCCCCAGCCATTTGTAATTTTGAACTAAATGGAAGTTAAGCATAAAAACGTTTTGCCCACAGGGAGTTCAGATTCACAATGTGCTTTTAATAACTATTTGTAAAACATCTAGGAAAATCTATGCCAACATGTTTAAGGGGGAAAAAATTAAATTACTATTGCCTTAAGATGTTATTTTAGTATCTAAACTTTATGAATGAGCTTGTGTGGCCCAATTATTGAGCTAATCTACTCAGCAATGCTCTAGAATGCATTGTAAATACAGAGAGCCTTTATTTAATTTGTCTAATATTTTCTTTAATAAAGATGCTTGTTAGTGACTCTTTCTTAGCATCCAATAACTTGCCATTTATGCAGTCAATCACACACAATTTGAACTGGAGTACTCTTTGGGAACATCTGCAGTGTTTCATATTTCACAATGGGCTTATAGCAAGCAGTGGTACTGGAGAGGATTTTTTTTCATTAGATGCTGTTTTGCATGGGAACATGGTAAAGGTAAAGGAACCCCTGACCATTAGGTCCAGTCGTGGCCGACTCTGGGATTGCGGCGCTCATCTCGCTTTATTGGCTGAGGGAGCCGGCATACAGCTTCTGGGTCATGTGGCCAGCATGACTAAGCCACTTCTGGTGAACCAGAGCAGCGCTCGGAAACGCCATTTACCATCCTGCCGGAGCAGTACCTATTTATCTACTTGCACTTTGACGTGACTTCAAACTGCTAGGTTGGCAGGAGCAAGGACAGAGCAACGGGAGCTCACCCCGTCGTGGGGATTCGAACCGCTGACCTTCTGATCGGCAAGTCCTAGGCTCTGTGGTTTAACCACAGCGCCACCCGCATCCCCATGGGAACATGGGAAGATGCCTTATACTGAGTCAGATCATTAGTCTGTCTAGCTCAATATTGCCTGCACTGTCTGGCAGCAGCTCTCCAGGGTTTCAGACATGGGCCTCTAGCAGCCCTACCCTGAGATGATGCTGAGGACTGAACCTTGGAGCTTTCTTCATACAAAACTGATGCTTTACTACTGAGCTAAAGTCCTTGTTATTTGCTCCCTCTTCCATGTGAGAGACATCCGATATTTGAAAATAGCTATTATATCACCTCTCCTTCTTCTCTCTCCATGATAAACATAACCAACTCCCTCATCTGTTCCAAAACCACCTTTCCTCAACTCTTTCCAGGAACGGTCTACAGTTTAAAGCTCCATGTCTGAGCGCAGTTTCTTTTTCTCCCCACAAGCTTTCCCCATGAAAACATGCTTTTTAAAGCTCAGTCAGAGCAAAAGTCAATCCACAGAAAACCCAAATACAGCTTTAAAGAGCGGGGTTTCGTGGAGAAAGCTTGGGGCAAAAAAGAACCCCACACTCTGACATGGAACGTTAAAGCAGGCTTCCTCAAACTCTGCCCTCCAGATGTTTTGAGACTACAATTCCCATCATCCCTGACCACTGGTCCTGCTAGCTAGGGATCATGGGAGTTGTAGGCCAAAAACATCTGGAGGGCCGAGTTTGAGGGAGCCTGTGTTAAAGCATGGACCTCTGGCTGGAAAGAAAAGAGTGAAAAGTAAATGTGGAAAAGTCCAGACATGGGACACAAGGCATTAATGCAGCTCAGCAGCTCACAGACAGACAGGGGTGCTGAAGTGTAGATGGATTCCCACGAGGCAAGACACAGCGATAACAGCAAGAACCTTTATTGAACTACGTAACTGGGAAACAGGGGCAAAGCAACTGCTTATATACATTCCTGAGCACCTGGGCCACTCCCACTCCCAACATGATTGGCTGTCTAAACTTCCAAGCTGCGAATCACAACTCAAAGTTCAAGGGCCAATGGCAGAGGCCCAAGTCCTGAAATGTTCTGTGATTGGACATCATGTATCAAATCCAAACACAGGAGCTCAGAATCCCTAGTCCAGACTCAAGCTCAGGCAAACACAGACCACTGAATACATGTTGTTGTTGTTGTTGTTTAGTCATTTAGTCATGTCATAACAGGTGCCAACTTGAATAAAATATTGGGAGGGCCCAGGTAAGCCCCACCCCATGAAATTGATCACAAGATGCTATGCACACACACTATTTGAATGGCAAGGCTCACCAACTTTGGAGGTCCCTGGCCCCCTTGATTATTTTCTTGGGAGGGCCAAGGTCCCTAGGAGTCGGACAGACCACAGAGAACTATTCAGTATCCATCTGCCCCAGATGCCATACACACCTCTGTTTTGTTAATATGTGTGACTTTTTCCTCTTTTATAATCCACAAAAACAGAGCGCCTTCCCAAAGACGAGGCTGGATGCCCTCAACCAAATTTCTTCAAGGGGATCATCTGACAGCCTTGTGAGACAATAGGAGTAAATGCCCCTTTGCTGGCTGATACTGATTTCATTTCATGCAATGAAAATCACAGGGCCTTTATTGAAGATCTTAAGAGGTGAGAGGCTCCTACAATCTGCAACCAATTGTCTGCCCTGTATAAGACCTCTAACACTTGCTCTGTCCGTAAGTGGGGGGGGGCAGGGGGGGGCTGCTGCATTCATCATCCACTTTGTGTTACTTTCCCACAGATGGTGGAAGCGTTTAAATATGTTTATGGTGATGCCAGGCAGACTTAACAGTCTGTATATAATCAGTGTCCTCAATCGGAATTTTCCTGGGAATGCAGATATATTCTCCTTCTCCTCCTCTTGGCATGGCAAGGTGGAAAGTTTGTAGCTCCTCTGTATCTCAAACTGCATCTATGCCACCGGCAGTTCCAGATGTCAGGGAAGTAGGTTTTGGGAAGCTGTCGTGAAAAATGCATTTTTCTAGCAATTCATTCACTGTCTTCCCAAGAATCTTCGTTGCTAGTTCTTTGAGGGGGGCGGGCAGCAGCTCTGTCCACCACAGAAAGCATAGAAGCTGGCACTTTGAAAGAAGAAAGCATCTTGTTTTATTTGCAGACACAAATTAGATTGCTATGCAAAACTCTAGCAAGCTCACTTATTAGAATACCATGCTAGCCCTATCCAAGCTTTTCCAGTCCTCCGCTGCAAGGAGGAGGGGCCATGCTGATCAGCCCCACCCCTGATGTCAAACACTCATCCCTCACTATCCATGCCAAACAGCATGAACATCTGTTAGGAGGCTGCCTTCGGATCACTATGAGTTCTAGATTCCAAGCAAGCAGTTGCATACACTAAAATGTGCATTAAAACCTCCTTCTGACAGGTGTTTGTGCTTTATGTGCAGACATGAAAAAGGAATATGTTCCTCTGTGTTCAGTGTGGGGGCAAAGAGAGTCCAAATAAGGCTACTAAAATGTTTTATATATATATATATAATTTTATTAGTTTTTTTAACATATCATTTTCAACAGTAATTAAACATAGTTTTACATCTTACTCAAATTTTTGACTTCCATCAATCCTGTCTGAAAATTTTCCAATCTAATCTCTCAGTATGCATTTCTTATCTTCCCTATTACATTTCAAACTCATAACCAATATCTCTATCTTTTTCTACTTTGTAACACTTTGTATATTTCTCCTTACAAAACTTCATGTAGTCCTACTAGCGTAATTTATTGATTGCAGTTGCTCTTCAAATAATTCATATACTTCTTCCAATCTTCTGTAAATCTCTGGTCCTGCAGGTTTCGAATCCTTCCTGTCATTTTGTCCAATTCTGCAGGAATGTTCTACTGAAGGCTACTGAAATGTTCTGATCTTAGACTGCACTCCCGATTCTTACTTAGCAACAGCCACAGCTTGAGCCTTCCCAAGCCTGAGGTGATTTAGAGAGAGAGAATGGAGTGTACCTCTAGGGATCAAGTCAAACCGCTGTGTTAGCAGCACCGACTAGATGACCCTTTGTGTTCCCTTCCAACTCTACAATTTTATGATTCTATGAAATTAGGCCTATGGGCCAGAAGTTCCACCATCACAGCTGGAGAATCAGTTATTTACTCAGATGCAAAATCCAAAAGAACGTTGAGTAAGCTGAGCTCCACAGCTAAGTTACACCGAGAACAGAAGTTACGCTCTGCGTGTTGTAAAATAACCATATTATAAAACTTGTGCCAGCAGCAAGAGGACTAATTTGTCAGTCTTATTCAACTTGAGTCATCTGTTGGTAACCTATCATCTTCTGCAATCCGGAATTGTCAGTCATCAATGATCCGCCTTGACTCCCGGCACTTATAAAGTCACAGAGTGTAGTCATTTAATGAGGGCTAGATAAAAATTCCAGTCAGACTCAAACCTGTGATGGTCCTGACATGTCATTTGCTTAGAGTAAAGCCCTCTCTTCTGTCATTCAGATGTAAATCATCTCAGTAATCCATGGTTAATTATATTAACCAATGGCGACTCTGTGGCATCTTGGAATTTATGGATTAATGTTTTCTGTGCCTTTTAATAGCAGCAGCAGCAATTCCCCCAAAACCAGGCTGGCACGAAAGAGACTAAACCAGGGTGGGAAAACTAATTTTTACTCTCCTATTATTTTTTGACCGGGTATTCATGCTCCTGGCATGAGATTTAGGAGGTGCTAGGAACAGAAAAATCTCATTATCCATAGGCCACAATGGCAACCATCCCCTTTATGGTTGAAAGGTGGTGTTAGCACACATCTCGTGTTAACTGATATCTTATGCCAGAGATGCTGTCCAGGCATTTGAAATGCTCCACCCCTCTCCCCTCAATGCCCCTCTCCTTCCTGCAGCTGAACATTGTGGCTATATTGTTGCCGCAAAGCAATTAAACCGGATAAAGCAGCTGAGAGCTCTTACTTGCTGGAGATCTTACAAAAAATACAAAGTTAATATGGGATATCAGTACACAAATAATTCATATTTTTTTTGGCAGCAAGAATAATATTAATTGGAGACTATGGGTTCAAGATCCACAAGGATGAGCACTTTAGGATGCAGGCTCAGCCAGTGTCAGGCTTCGAGGAATCAACTTCCTCCCCTGTGGCAGTAAATAAGAAGATCAAACGAAGGGAACGTCTTACCAGTTAGATTCTTTAATAATCACAGTGAGAGACAAAAGAACACGTCTCCCTAGAAATGGCGGTGCTCCCAATTAAGGCTCACTCCCCCCACCCTCCGTGCCTATTAATCTACGTCGCTCCTACGTCTTGTAATCTGATCTTGTACCCTCTGTGCTTTCTGTTCTGAGACCTTCTGAGCTCTTCTCAACCTTGGGGAGGGCGGTGGAGGAATGCTATCCAACGACTGTGAATCTGTTAACCCTCTCTCTCCCAGTGTTTCTTCTTCTTCTAGCTGTTCTCCCATCCAGTATTTCCCAGCTTCTGCCTTCCGAACTATGCCCCTCTGCAAACCACTGTTCCAAATCTACGCTGTCCTCCTGCTCCTGGGAAGATTCAGGGTCAGGGGGAGGGGTGGCTCCCACCATTCCTCCTCAATGCAGCCCTCCTCAGCACAGTCCCTCACAGCCAGGTTAAGAACTCAACCCCAGCTCAGCCAAAGATGTTGTTGTTGTTTAGTCGTTTAGTCATGTCTGACTCTTCGTGACCCCATGGACCAGAGCACGCCAGGCACTCCTGTCTTCCACTGCCTCCCGCAGTTTGGTCAAACTCATGCTGGTAGCTTCGAAGATACTATCCAACCATCTCATCCTCTGTCGTCCCCTTCTCCTTGTGCCCTCCATCTTTCCCAACATCAGGGGCTTTTCCAGGGAGTCTTCTCTTCTCATGAGGTGGCCAAAGTATTGGAGCCTCAGCTTCACGATCTGTCCTTCCAGTGAGCACTCAGGGCTGATTTCCTTAAGAATGGAGAGGTTTGATCTTCTTGCAGACCATGGGACTCTCAAGAGACTCCTCCAGCACCATAATTCAAAAGCATCAATTCTTCGGCGATCAGCCTTCTTTATGATCCAGCTCTCACTTCCATACATCACTACTGGGAAAATCATAGCTTCAACTATACGGACCTTTGTTGGCAAGGTGATGTCTCTGCTTTTTAACATGCTGTCTAGGTTTGTCATTGCTTTTTCCCCAAGAAGCAGGCATCTTTTAATTTTGTGATAGATTGGCATAATTTGCTCATCCCAGCTGAGCCTAAGCTGCCTGTCCTGAGGGGGAGGGGGAATTCCTGGGGTCTGGCAGGGGCAGAACCAGAGTGGACTTGGGCTGGATCCTAAGCCCATTCAGCTCGGTCATGGGACCTGGCAACTCAGCATATAACATTGTTCTAAGGACTTGTGGTCCCTCTGCCAGGCTTAGGCCAAACAGAATCAGCACCAACTTGCTAAATTTACACTGGCTTGCTTTGATACGTGCTGGTATCAGCAAATAGCAAAAGTATTGATTTCTGGTAGCAGTCAATGGGTAGTGGCTTTATTTCCATAAAATTTGTAATCGCAAGCTTTATAGCATCAAGGTAACTTTCCATGGAGTTTAACCATCCATGGAGGGGGATTCATGTGAGCCTTGTAATGAGAAGCTGAACCTCAACACACACCAGCGTGAGAAGCTAGCTACTTGAGGCATGGCAGTCAAAAACTGAGAAGTAACTTGTTTTTTAACTTTACAAAAATGAATTAATCCATTCCGTAGAGTGATAGCAGTGCATGAAAAGAAATACTGTACATAAAGAGGCTACATCTTTATCCGTTAAAAAAAAAAAGTAGTGATTTATACTGAGAAACTTTAACTAAAGAGTTATGGGCATCTCATAAATCCTAACCCTAACCAAAGACAGATCCTCTCATTCACTATTGCTGAAATTTCATTTACTCATCTACCACACTAATGAGCCATTGCTCAAGGATTACTAATTAGATCCAGTTTATTTTTGTCACCAAAATTAATTTCTCCAGCTCAACTCCTAGAACTAATCTGATATTTTCCCAGATTTAAGTGGGATGAAGACAAAGCTTTCTGCGAGCAATAAAAATGCTTCTGCGTTCATGTTTGTTTTACATTTTTAATTTGACGGCGCATAGAATATTTATCCACAGATTCGGGCTTAGAAAATGTCTTGGTTACATAAGAAAGTGCAGGGGCATATTCCTGATGCTTTGGGAATGTTGGTGATGCTTCACCACAAAGCTCTCAAGGTCCACCTTCCAGGGGGAAGGCAGCCAGAAACAGAGTGACCAGGTCATTATAGGGAAAAGGTCTTCTGTAATTTTGGTGCAGCCACTGAGAAGGCCCTATCTTCTACGCCAGCCTATGAGTGAACTGAAAGAAGGCGCTTCAACTTTTTGGGCAGAAGTCAGTGTAAGCCACTGGACCCAATTGAGTCTATATGTAGAATGAGTTACGTTGAACCTACAAGCAAAGGTTACTACCCTGAGGACTGCAGAGTCCCCTACCATCTCAGTTAGGGACATAAGAAATTGCCTCGTACTAAGTGGCTCTCCTGGGTTCTTCTTCTACCTCAGCTCTACATGAAGAAGCCAGCAATTGACCTTAGGGCTTTTTGCATGCAAAACAGATGCTCTACCAGTGTGTTGCAGCCCTTCACCATGTTATTTCCCAAAAATAACAAAAATAAAACAACAATACAAATTCATAACCAAAGAAAGAAAAATTGACTTCCCCCTAGTCCCTTCCCTGGTTCCATTATTTGTCAGCATACCGAATGTCCGTTGTAAATTTTTAAAAAACCATTAGAATCACTTATTGTCCATTCATAATGTAATTACTCTACAAGTAGTTCTAGAATTCTGCTAATGTATTAACCTGTGTACATTGCTTCTGTATATTTGCAATAAAGTCCTTCCAATCTTCCTTAAATTCATTGTCATCTCTTTCTCTTAGATTAATTGCCAATTTTGCCATTTCAGCATATTCCATTAATTTGACTTTCCAATCTTCTTTAGCTGAGACACCTTCTTCTTCCCAATGTTGTGGTAGCAGTATTCGTGCGGCCATAGTTGTGTACATAAATAAGTTCTTTTGTAATCCTGATATATCTACTCCTATAATACCTAGTAGGAAAGCTTCTGGTTTTTTAACAAATGTTATTTTAAACATCCTTTTCATTATAATTTACCATATTTTCGTTATAATTACCGTATTTTTCCGTCCATAAGACACCCCCTATTTTGGGGGGGCTCCGATTTAAGAAAATGGGGGAAGATCTATCAATGTATAAGACGCCCCCAAATTTTGGACATTATTTTTTAGGGGGAAAGCCCTAGTCTTATACATGGAAAAATACGGTATTTCCCAATAATTCTTTACAATTTTACAATCCCAGTACATATGAAAAAATGTCCCTTCTGCTGTTTTACATTTCCAATGCTTACTTTCTTTATTTTTGTACATTTTTGCTAATTTGTCTGGAGTTAGATACCATCTACTGATTTCCCAGGTAATACATGGTTATTACCAGGTACTAATACATGGTTGTATTTGGGGCCAGATAGCTGTGTGTGCTGCTGTTCTCACATATGAGAATGATGACTCCTGGTGCAGTGAGGGAATTTTTCAGCAGGTGTGGCTTTTTCTTTATGCCAGCAGGTCTGGCTGCACCTGCCAAAACCCCAACCTCGTTTCCAGCTATTAATTAAAGGGGCGTGAACCCCGTCCTTTTGCATCGTGCTGCTTAAATGGATTCACGACGCACACTCAACACAAGAGCACTACTGTATTTGAACGGAGCACTTCTAGGTGATAGATAACTGTCAGCTAATGACTAAAATCCCAGTCTCGGTAAACATGTCAGCAAATCACAAGCCCATCCAGACAATTTTGTTTTGTTAAAATAAATAATGCATTAACAACTGAACAGTTTGGACTCCATCCAAACCACTCTGCTGTAAGTGCTTTGTTCAGTTTTACCAATGATATTTACTTGGATAAACAATGCGTCGGTCTTTTTGTTTATTTGCTTGTTTTAGGATGGGTTCACACACACCCATGCGCTTTACTTCAGGTTTCACTGAATAAAGCGTAAAGAATATTTGAGGGGCTTGGCGACTCATTCAGAAAAGTAAGTTCTCAAGCAATGTTCAGTCATTCTTTTCACTCGGGGAAGTTTTAAGGCAGCAAGGTGCCAAACGTCGCCTGTGTACAAGCCCAAATTTTATAAGAGACTTGACCAGGTATAAATGGCTCCAGATGTCTCAGGGCAGCCAGGAGTCAGTCTCTGAAAATGCCATTTCATGGCTATTTTTAGAGATGAAAAACCACCGTTAGAAGTGTGGTGGGCTTTAGTCCATCTCATTCTTGTGTTATTTTGAGGTTCTTGACATCTGTGTTATTTAAAATTTGCTGACTGATAGATATCAGCTGTCATGCAATGGAAAAATAGTATTTTATTTTGTTTTATTTTTGCTGAGTGCGCTGTCAGGTTCCATTAAACATCTGAAGCATTTCCCTGCAGTACTTTGCTTTGCCAGCCACATGTCTCTGGGAGCAACATAAGCACATCTTGGCCATGCTCAAGAAGGGGCTTGAGTGCCTCCTTGAATTTAAGAACCTGCTTTAAGAGAGTTTTTGCTAAAATGTATACATGCATACAGACATATACAGAGAGCCCTGTGGCAGAATGCATAGTGGGGAGAGAGCTTATGTTCAGGGTTTCAACCACTCCATTGCATTCCTCCTCCCCAGTTTTCCACGCACCTGCTGGCCCTCAAATTCATTTGCCTCTCTTTCTGAAAACTTCAGCATTCCCGCAGACCCACTAAAACCTACACTGTGTATTTGTGTTGTTTTGGCTATGTCATTAATAGCACTCACCTTGCGACTACTGGAAGGTGGGTGATATATATACAGTGGACACTCAGGTTACGAATGTGATCCATGTGGAATGCACGTTCGCAACCCACAGTGGCGCGTCTGCGCACACGTGGGTTGCGATTTGGCACGTCTGCACACATGCGACCCCTGAAACCCGGAAGTAACCCGTTCCGGTACTTCCTGGTTTCGGCGGGTCCGTAACCCAAAAGAATGCAACCTGAAGCATCTGTAACCCGAGGTATGACAGAATTTCTCTTGCCACTGTTCTTTTGTCGGGGTTTCCTCATTCTTCAGTCCTTGTGCTATCAAGACTCTTGCCACTGTTGTAGCATGCATAAATAAATTCTTTATTTTCCTTGGCAGGTCTTGTCCTACAATCCCTAACAAAAATGCTTCTGGGTTTTTTTACAAATGTCATTTTAAACATTTTCTTCAATTCATTATATATCATTTCCCAAAAATATTTAATTTCTCTACATTCCCACCACATATGATAAAAACGCAAACAAGTTTTAAATACTTTGAAACACTGTAATCGATTCACTCTCTCTGTCTCCCCTCTAACTCACTTTGACTCCTGTGCCTCCCACCCACAAGAAACCAACCAAACTAACTGCCAAAACTCCTGTGTTGAGCCTTAAACAAAGTTAGGCTCCGCCCCTGGGCTTTCTTATTGGTCCGCCTATTAACCCTTTCTCTCTCTCCCCCAGTACGACGTCTCCATAATGAGTGGGCAAACGCCACACCAACATACCTTTTCTGGAAGGGAATTCCATGTACAGAAAGGGAGGTGTACTCATGATGGACAGAATAATAAGTTATTGCATTGTGGAAGAGCTAGGGAATACGAGGTCATGGGAAGGGATATATCAGGATGTAGGGGCAGAGGAATAAAAGGCAGAGTGGCCACAGAGAGCTTTAAAGGAAATGACAAGGCGTTTGTACTGTATGATCTCATCAGAAAGCATATGAAGATTTCGAAAGAGCTATCTTCTTCCAGTCGTTCTGTTCTCCCGATGGAAAGCTAGGTGCATGCAGGAATTAA
Organism: Podarcis liolepis; assembly: GCF_965112155.1. Taxonomy (NCBI): domain Eukaryota; kingdom Metazoa; phylum Chordata; class Lepidosauria; order Squamata; family Lacertidae; genus Podarcis; species Podarcis liolepis. Next base: position 82,482,636 of record NC_139556.1, read on the forward strand.
TTCATACGCCATCAGGATTTCTCCTTCAGTGGCAAAATACTCCATTATTGCAGCCACCTTTATAGAAACAGCCACAAAGAAATGAATCGACATCACTGGAAGAGAGGCAGGAAGCTTTCACGCTATCACACTAAACCTGATGTATAAAGCACTCAGGGGCACCCAGCAGCAAGGGGTTAATGCAATGCAGTTAGAGTAAACTGCTTGTTCAGATACAAGCATCCTGTTCCAGACAGCTCATCAACACACTAATGGGACTTAAAGCGGTTGATGCCTCTTGCACAGTAACATAATGATGGCTGGACAGCCTGGGAGACCCATTAACTCCCATCCAGGCTTCTAATTCTGTCTCATGATAATGATTTCTTAGGACAACAGCAGTGCATTGGAATTCCATTTCCTTCTGCACCATTGTATTTTAATAAATTCATCAAGGGACAAACTGATATATATCTATATATGTACCGTGCTGCAGGATCACACAGTTCGTAAAATGCAACCCACCGGATGTTCATCGTTTTGCCGTCCGAGCCCCCAAAGAAAAAGATCAAAGTAGAAATCCCCTCTCACATAATGACAGGTTTCCAAAAGGGAAACCTTTGAATGCAAATGGATGGGCAGGGGGAGGAGTTTTGTTTCTCTGTGTGTGTATTTCCCCCTTAATGTACCTTAGCTGTACTTGAAGGAGAATCTGATCAAAATCTTTTAAGCTAGGGGAAAGAATAGATAATTGTATTGATTTTGAGCTGAACTGATCTTTCTGTAAATCAACAGTAGAGAACTCCAAGACCATGGACCTAATTTGGCCGGGCAGGACTCCTAATTTGTCTCACACACAACTGTTTTGGACTGTTTTCTCCAAAAAATGTGCCCACCTGCCCTACACCTGATATCATATGTAACATCAGGCAGGAGCAGGTGAAGACACAGCCACAAAGGAACAAGTGGGAGCTTTAAAATGCACTCCTGATCATGACATGCTACAGGCGCTGGCTCCAGGGGGCCGAGCCACCGTGAACCCCCATGGTTGCAGTCAGGTGCAGAGCGACATCAGGACATCGTGTCAGGGCCCCCTCAATGTGCTTCAGAAGATGGCGCCTCTGTGAGTGTCAATCACCCCTGTTGTAAATCCAAATAAGAAACACGAGATGATATCAGGAGCTATGTATATTTGAGCATTAAGATTCAAGCTTTAAGGTATTTTAGGGTAAGATAAGGTTAAATAAATCAAGGTAATTTAAATAACAGAATATGGGGAAAGATGGGAAGGATTTGTTGAGTTAACTATTAGGTTAAAATGTTAAGATAAATTATTTAACAAAAATTGAGAAAGATGGAAAGAATTTGCTGAAATAACTAATTAAACTAGAATACAAAAAGGGAGGTGTGAGGAGGTCAATGAAACAAGCAAGTAGAAGTTAAAGATATGTAATTTGGGATTTGGGATTTTTTTTCCTTTTTTTGTTGCATTGCTGTATTGGTTTTTATGTTTTGTGTTTTTTTCTTCTTCTTTATGTATTGTAGTGTTGTTTTTTATTTTTTCTCTTTTTTCTATTACAGTATTCTGAAACTATTAATAAATATTATTTTAAAAAAACAAAAACAAATAAGAAACACGAGGATGTCCTCAAGTCACATTGTGATTTATTTATTTTTTTATTTATTTTATTCACTTGGGCTCGTAAACATTGCAATAGTATGGCCTGATTTCCTGCTTAGAGGCCTCAGTCCAGAGAAGAGACTCTGGCATGCATCTACAACCATTGCACTCCTAGTGGGGAGCCTCTTCGACTTCTCGGACACACCTGATCCTTGCAAGCATCCATGTCACGACAGTAAGAAACTTGGCAATGTGATCAGAACAAGGTAATGTCAAAACAGAGGATAGGGGCAAAATTGTGGGGAAATTTTTCACACAAATTCTGCCACCCTCCATTCCTATTGGAATTCTGTGTCTCGCCCCTTTTATCTGGCAATCTGTAAAGTTTAGTTTAGTTTAGTTTTGGTTTTGCCAGGTGCCCTCCATGGAATATTGCTTCCTAGGGGACACAGAGATTAACAAACCCTCTTCCTTGCTCTCTCTTGCTTTTCTGTAGTCTGTAGACTTGGAAGGTTTTAGGTTGCCAACCAATACAACACTCTACCTCTGGAGCAGCCCTGTTAGATCACAGGCCGGGAGTGCTGACTTTGCAGTGGTGTCTATCTGCAGCTGTTAGAGAGTTGACTCAAAAGACTGACCCACAGACCTGGGAAACCTCCAAAGTATCAACTATTAGCTCTGAAATAAACCACCGGCGTTGAATGAGCATCGTAGAGCAACAAAATACATATGCTTTGGCCCAAAGAAGCACTGATCAGCACAGACATTCCAGTTAGCTTTATTTCATGCCAGCCTTCTAGCGTTCATCTGTATGCTCCTAATTAAATGCATATGTTTATATCCACTTACAGATTATTCACAATGGTCGCCTAATACAGCTGAGCATTTTGCATGTAGTCTGTGTAACCGAGCCCCGTGATTCACTTTGTGCTTAGTGAAGCTCATGAGGGAAAATGTTTTCTCTCTTTTCTCTCAGTACAAACCTTCCATCTTGGATTCTTCTGTTTGTTTGCTATTATCCTAAGCTAAACTACCGAGGCTTTTAAAGTCACCAGTTGTGGTCACTGCATTTAAATGAAATGTAGCAACAAAAACAGAACTCTTCCTTAAAAAAAAAGAAAAAGTAATTTGGAAGACAAGAATGCATTCTGCTTTCTTCGCCCAGCAATGCATAGACAGAATACTAAAAGGAATCATCAAGGATCTAGGAGACAAGTGTCCACACAGCTTCTTTCAATACCCTTCTAAGAGGATCTTCAGCTCCATGAAGATTTTCATCTGAATATTCCCAAGACTAGATTTCAAAGTACTTAAGGTTAAACATTTGTCGCTCTCGGGGAGAACATCTCTATGCGTGTTAAACCTTAAAGAAAAGGCATTCTATCCTGGAGGTATTCAAGGAGATAAAATTGTAATCTGCTTTGAGCCTGTTTGGATAGAAAAGAAGAATATAAATACAGCAGATGAGATTCTATTAATCTATTACCCAATAGCAGAAATAGACTTCAAATATTTAAGAGGGCATCAGATACAGATACAGGATGGGAAGTAATTGTCCACCTTTATCCACCAAGAATAGGAGCTTGTGTAGTTGCTCAGAACTTTTGCAGCTAGACTTTAGATAAATTCGTGAAGGGGCTATTTTAAACTACAAAGAGGTTGGTTTAGGCTATTTATTAGGAAAAACCTTTCTCATGGCACTTCTGGATGATTAAAAGACTGTGTTTTTCCCCTTAATCTGTTCCCTTCACAAGCAGGTAATGTGCAGAAGCATTTTCAATAGTGTTGGCAATGAGCAATAAAAAAAAAATACTTTGATGCTCAAATGATGTAACAACAAACACTAAAAGCATGAAACAGATAAAATCAGCAAGAGTTTTAAGAGCAGAAAGCTGTTGACATTTCAGTAAAGTAAGACAACAACCCTCCCTAATCTATCTCACTAGGATGTGGATTCATCATAAGCTTCCTGCTCTTTTCTTCAAAAAACAATATTGTGTGATCTTGTACAAACTGTCCCTTAGTGTGTTGATTATGGGCACTGGAGCTCCTTAAAAAGGAGATGAGAATCACTGAAGAACTTCTAAGCAGCAGGATAAATCCTCAAGAGATGCATGTGCTCTTCAGACAAAAACGTTAGGCTTCTCAAGGAGGGCAGTGCTTGAAAAGTGGCAGTAGTTGGAGGGCTGAATTTGGCAGTGTGAACGACTGCAGGAGGAAAGTAGAAGAAGAAGAAGAAGAAGAAGAAGAAGAAGAAGAAGAAGAAGAAGAAGAAGAAGAAGAAGAAGAAGAGGAGGAGGAGTTTGGATTTGATATCCCGCCTTTCACTCCCCTTCAGGAGTCTCAAAGCGGCTCACAGTCTCCTTTTCCTTCCTCCCCCACAGCAAACACTCTGTGAGGTGAGTGAGGCTGAGAGACTTCAGAGAAGTGTGACCAGCCCATGGTCACCCAGAAGCTGCATGTGGAGGAGCGGAGACGCGAACCCGGTTACCCAGATTACGAGACTACCGCTCTTAACCACTACACCACACTGGCTCTCCCGGTGGGCAACACTCATAGAATCATAGAATCATAGAGTTGGAATAGACCACAAGGGCGATCGAGTCCAACCCCCTGCCAAGCAGGAAACACCATCAGAGCACTCCTGACATATGGTTGTCAAGCCTCTGCTTAAAGACCTCCAAAGTAGGAGACTCCACCACACTCCTTGGCAGCAAATTCCACTGTCGAACAGCTCTTACTGTCAGGAAGTTCCTCCTAGTGTTTAGGTGGAATCTTCTTTCTTGTAGTTTGGATCCATTGCTCCGTGTCCGCTTCTCTGGAGCAGCAGAAAACAACCTTTCTCCCTCCTCTATATGACATCCTTTTATATATTTGAACATGGCTATCATATCACCCCTTAACCTCCTCTTCTCCAGGCTAAACATGCCCAGCTCCCTTAGCTGTTCCTCATAAGGCATCATTTCCAGGCCTTTGACCATTTTGGTTGCCCTCCTCTGGAAACGTTCCAGTTTGTCAGTGTCCTTCTTGAACTGTGGTGCCCAGAACTGGACACAGTACTCCAGGTGAGGTCTGACCAGAGCAGAATACAGTGGCACTATTACTTCCCTTGATCTAGATGCTATACTCCTATTGATGCAGCCCAGAATTGCATTGGCTTTTTTAGCTGCCGCGTCACACTGTTGGCTCATGTCAAGTTTGTGGTCAACCAAGACTCCTAGATCCTTTTCACATGTACTGCTCTCAAGCCAGGTGTCACCCATCTTGTATTTGTGCCTCTCATTTTTTTTGCCCAAGTGCAATACTTTACATTTCTCCCTGTTAAAGTTCATCTTGTTTGTTTTGGCCCAGTTCTCTAATCTGTCAAGGTCGTTTTGAAGTGTGATCCTGTCCTCTGGGGTGTTAGCCACCCCTCCCAGTTTGGTGTCATCTGCAAATTTGATCAGGATGCCCTTGAGTCCATCAGCCAAGTCGTTGATAAAGATGTTGAATAAGACCGGGCCCAAGACAGAACCCTGTGGCACCCCACTAGTCACTCTTCTCCAGGATGAAGAGGAACCATTGATGAGCACCCTTTGGGTTCGGTCAGTCAGCCAGTTACAAATCCACTGAGTGGTAGCATAGTCAAGACCGCATTTTACCAGCTTCTTTACAAGAATATCATGGGGCACCTTGTCGAATGCCTTGCTGAAATCAAGGTAGGCTACATCCACTGCGTTCCCTTCATCTACCAGGCTTGTAATTCTGTCAAAAAACAAGATCAGGTTAGTCTGACATGACTTATTTTTCAGAAATCCATGCTGACTATTGGTGATCACAGCATTCCTTTCTAGGTGCTCACAGACTGTTTGCTTAATGATCTGCTCCAGAATCTTCCCTGGTATTGATGTCAGACTGACTGGGCGGTAATTATTTGGGTCCTCTCTTTTCCCCTTTTTGAAAATAGGGACAACATTTGCCCTCTTCCAGTCTGCCGGGACTTCGCCTGTTCTCCAGGAATTCTCAAAGATGACTGCCAGTGGTTCTGAGATCACATCTGCCAGTTCTTTTAATACTCTTGGATGCAGTTCATCTGGCCCTGGAGACTTGAATACATCTAAACTAGCCAAGTATTCTTGTACTATCTCCTTAGTTATTCTGGGCTATGTTTCCTCTGCTGAATCATTTGCTCCAAATTCTTCAGGTCGGGCATTGTTTTCTTTATCGGAGAAGACTGAGGCAAAGAAGGCTTTGAGGAGTTCAGCCCTTTCTGTGTCCCCTGTTTGCATTTCACCATCTTCTCCTCTGAGTGACCCCACTGTTTCTTTGTTCTTCCTTTTGCTACGGACATACCCATAAAAGCCTTTTTTGTTGCTTTTAACCTCTCTAGCAAGCCTGAGTTCATTCTGTGCTTTAGCTTTTCTGACTTTGTGTCTACATGTGCTTGCTATTTGTTTGAATTCCTCTTTGGTGGTTTCCCCCCTTTTCCATTTTTTGTACACATCCTTTTTTAATCTTAACTCAGTTAAAAGTTCTTTAGATAGCCGCCCTGGCTTCTTTAGGCACCTTCCATGTTTCCGTCTCATTGGTATTGCCTGAAGTTGTGCTTTTACTATCTCCCTCTTAACAAACTCCCAGCCATCATGAACTCCCTTTCCTTTTAGTATTACTGTCCATGGGATCTCACCCAGCACTTCCCTAAGTTTTATGAAGTCGGCTTTTTTAAGTCAAGAAATTGAGTCCTAGTATGCTTGGCTGCTCCTTTCCGCTGTATAGTAAACTTCAGAAGAGCATGATCGCTCACCCCTAATGATCCTTCCACTTCTACCCCACTAACCAGGTCATCAACATTGGTTAGGACCAGATCTAAAATGGCTGTTCCTCTTGTTGCTTCTCCCACTTTCTGGACAATGAAGTTGTCTGCAAGGCCAGTGAGGAATCTGTTTGACCTTATGCTCTTGGCTGAGTTTGACATCCAACAAATATCTGGGTAATTGAAGTCCCCCATTACTACTATCTCCCTTCCTTTTGCATGCTTGGCCATCTGTTCCAGGAAGGCATCATCTATGTCCTCCGTTTGGCTTGGGGATCTATAGTAAACTCCCACAATGAGGTCTCTGTTATTCTTCTCTCCCTTAATTTTGACCCAAATGCTATCACTTTGGCTTTGAGGTTCTAAATCTTGGATCTCTTCACAGGTATACACATCCCTGACATATAACACCACTCCTCCTCCTTTCTTGTCTGGTCTGTTTCTCTGAAATAGATTGTATCCCTCCATTATTATATTCCAATCGTGGGACTTATCCCACCAGGTTTCAATGATGCCTATTATGTCATATTTAGTTTGCTGTACCAAGAGCTCAAGCTCATCTTGTTTATTTCCCATGCTTTGTGCATTAGTGTACAGACATTGAAGTCCATTAATCATTCCCCCGTGTCTCTTATTTAAGGATTTTTTTTCCTCCCACCACTAGGTCTGCGTGCTGTTTGCTCCATTTGGTCTATGACATTTGGATGATCATCTTCATCAATTGATAGACTCCTACCTTCAGGAGCACTGTCTCCCTCCCCCACATTAGTCAGTTTAAAGCCCTTCTGATGAGGTTTCTGAGATTTTTGGCAAAATCCCCACAACCGTTGTGAGGTGCAGCCCATCGCTTGCCAGAAGTCCATCTTCAAGAAACTGCAGTCCGTGATCTAAGAATCCAAACCGTTCCTGTTTACACCATTTGCGAAGCCAGCTGTTCACTTCCACTATTTTTCCCTCTCTCCCTGGGCCACGTCGTTCAACTGGGAGGACAGATGAGATGACAATTTGTGCATTTAATTGCTTCAATTTCCTGCCCAGAGCCTCGTAGTTTCTTTTGATCTTCTGGAGGCTATTGCTTGCAGTGTCATTGGTTCCCACATGAACCAAGAGGAAGGGGTATTTGTCAGTGGGTTTTATGATTCCTTGCAGTCGTTCAGTTACATCTTGGATCTTAGCCCTGCGGAGACAGCACACCTCCCAAGACATCTTGTCAGGCCCACAGATCAGTGCTTCTGTTCCCCTCAGTAGGGAATCCCCTATCACCACTACACGCCTCCTCTTAGGTTTGGTCGGGGTTCTTCCGTGAGCTGTCCGTTCCAAAGTCGCCTGCACATTCCCTGAGGACTGACTTTGCTGCTCGTCTTCATATACCTGATCAACTGTGATGAGGGAGAGGTCCTCAAATGGAGTCTGTTCTTCGTCTTCCATGCTAGGGGAGAGGACTTCAAAGCGATTGTGTATTTCTAAACAATCAGAGCGAACCCTGGGCCTCCTACTTCTTTGAGTCACGTTTCTCCATATATCTGGCACCTGTGTTGATGAACTAGCCTCCTTCTCAGGGGTGTCCCCTGTCTTAACACTGTTAAGTTGCAGAAAATAGAAAAGTCTGGTGAAGGGATGGGCAAATCTGTCCATTTCAGTTTGGCTCAGTTTCTCATTTTTCCAAGCTTTAGTTTTGTTCACCACATTTCCACCTCAGTTTACAATTATTATTATCATTATCATTATCATTATCATTATCATTATCATTATCTTTAAAGAGGGAAATTCACCTGCACATATTTGTATGCATTTTTACCTTTTGCATTTTTGTTTTTCCCTCCTAGGATGCATGTTTGCATGCTGTTCACTTATGCACGCTTTACCCTGGTGTAAGCAATTTTGTATACCTCACTTGGCTGCAGAACAGCAACTGCAAAATTCAGATCGGCACGAATTTCAAAGGACGCCTGTGTTTCTTGTTTGGGGCAGTGCAAGTTAGGCGAGTTCGCCTTCGAATGCAAACTGAATCAAATTTCTCCCCTATCCCTAGTTGTAGGATTCTTCATAAATTACTTTTGTCAAAGCACCTTGAGCATGGCATCTTGAGCCACAAGCTCTATTCAGACCTCACTTCAATGGGCATTGCCCATTCCATGATGGGAGGGGGGGTGAAGGTGCCCTTGCCAGCTCTGCAGGAGAGAGCCAGATCTATCAATCGAGGCTTCTCATTCAGTATAGAACCTTGATAACACAGGGTTCCACACAGTGAAGAAAGCCTTCAAGAGCAGAGGTGGCTCCTTGCCAGAAACATTGACAGAGCCAAGCCATCATGAACATGGTGGAAGGAGTAGGCTGGCAAGCACACCCAAGGTGTCTATTATTATTATTATTATTATTATTATTATTATTATTATTATTACGCCCCAGGGATGTCACTTTAGACCTGCAAACACAGCGGTTTGACTTCACCTTTGGAGGCATAAGCCATTGTTTGATGTATTACAGTATGTTTGATGTATTACAGTATTTTAATATTTTTTGGAAGCTGCCCAGAGTGGCTGGGGAAGCCCAGCCAGATGGGCGGGGTATAAATAATTTATTATTATTATTATTATTATTATTATTATTATTATTAAAAACATAATAGGGGGGAACAATTTAAAATGCAGGTTAAAATGCAATTTAAAATGCAGCCTTATTTTAAAAGTAGCCCATAGATCAAAACCATAGGGGAGGGAAAACATAAGGGTCAGACTGAGCCCAAACCAAAGGCTAGGCGGAACAGCTATGTCTTGCAGGCCCTGCGGAAAGATGTCAAGTCCCGCAGGGCCCTAGTCTCTTGTGACAGAGCGTTCCACCAAGTCGGGGCCAGTACTGAAAAGGCCCTGGCCCTCGTTGAGACCAATCTAACCACCTTGCGACTTGGGACTTCCTAAATTTTGTCATTTGTGGACCTTAAGGTCCTCCGCGGGGCATACCAGGAGAGGCGGTCCCATAGGTACGTGGGTCCTAGGCCACATAGGGCTTTAAAGGTCAAAACCAGCACCTTAAACCTGACCATGTACTCCACTGGAAGGCAGTACAGCTGGTAAAGCACTGGATGAATGTGATCCCGCGGCAAGGACCCCATAAGGAGCCTCGCCGTGGCATTCTGCACCCGCTGGAGTTTCTGGGTCAGCTTCAAGGGCAGCCCTGCATAGAGCGAGTTTTATCAGGGGAGCAGGTGGGTTTATGGCTTCTGTGTGACTCATTCATACCACCTCCATCTCCATTTCTCAATTGTTAGGACAGCCTTGCTGTTCAGCCTCAGCTCCACCCTAGAGAGAGAGAGATGGCTGTGCCCTGGTAGGTGAAGTGGAGTTGCTGACATCTTCTCCAAATAGTACTCATTTGGAACATTTTCAGCACCCCAAGCATAATTACTCCCTTTTTGTTTCAGGTGGGTTTGAGAAGGGTCGTCCCTAATATAACCACATAGAACGGAGAAGCAAAACAGCCCAGATATGTTACACCAGCAATAACGCCGGTGAAAAAGCGAGTCAAAAAGAGATCTATGGCAGTATTAACAGAACAAAACCAGGGACCACAAAAAGAGAGAGTGCAAGACAATCCTTCCAGTATCATATATTTTTTAGCTTCTTTGACATAAAAAGTATATTAATAACGGAATTTTCCTGCTCTAATTAATTATTTAACAGCAGTGTTCTTATGTGATTTGCCCAGCTCCTTTTTTTTCCTATCTAAATTGTCTATGAAAACAAACACCGTTCTGGCAGCAGGGAAAATAAATCACTTAAACAACACACACACACACATATTATATATATGCGCCAGCAGAATAACCAGTGGATCTTTAGCACTAAAGAGTGCTAAAATTTAGCTCAGGTTCAACTTACACATTTATTCTGATTTACAAGAGAACGTCTGGACTATTGCCTGTCGTATGAGCCCAGGTAGATTGCAACACAACAAAACCACACTAAACCAGCTTATAAAAACATCACATTTTCTTATAAACACCAAGGGAACCACCTGAATTCCCCACATGCAGCAGCCCCCGAAAACCTAAGTAAACAGGCAGATTTCCCCATGGCACTGAAACAGCAGATGCATTGATGCCAGGAGTGCCCATAGGGAAGGGCGTTCCACAGGCCAGGAACGACTCCAAAAAAAAAAAGGCCCAACACAAAAAAGGCCCTGTGGTGGAACAATGAGGAGGACCTCCCTTCCACATCTAAGAGTGTGGACAGGCTGAAACAGGGAGAGGCATTTCTTCGGATAGTTGGGTCTCAAGTCATTTAGAGCTTGATAGATTAACCCCTTAAATTTAAGCACCTTAAAATTGCAGCTGGTGACATCCTGACAGCCCTGTTCTGCTCTAATTGTGGCTTCCAGACTACCTTCATGGAGAGCTCATATGGAGTAGGTTCCAGTAATCCAACTGGGAAGTTCCCAAAACAAAGGTCACTGTGACCAAGCTATCTTGGTCCAGGAACGCCCATAGCTGGTGAGGCTGCAATTGCTGGGCAAAGTCATTCCACACCCCTGATGCCACCTGGGCCTCAAATGGCAGAAGAGGATGGAAGGATGCCAACTCTCCAATTCCAGAGTTTGAAATCCGTTAAAAAGTTGAACCACAGATATGGAAGCAATAGCTTTCCAAAAGGGGTGTTTTTTGCCCATTTGTCCACCAGTCATGAAAAATATTGATGCAAGTGGCATACAAGGGGAAAGCAGCAATAAAAAGCCTCATCCTAAAAATTAACATTATTCTGTGACCAGCCTCTAGCTGAGGTAAAAATAAAAATAACAAGAATAGAGAGCAGAAAGCACTTTAACACAAGTGTATAAAAAGGGACAAATCAATGCCAATAAACTGTTTGAGATAGTAATTAATTAATAGTAATTAATTTAAAAAGAAGGGCTTATTGACTTTGGTTGATGAGGGAACTAACCTTTAAGCAAGTCCGACAGGTTGTCTTTACTGCAGGAGTGATTAAAATCTGTAACATTAACACAAGGCCTAAACCTCTTCAACATGGCCCTGGGGCTGCTTTGAAACCTCCCTACCAACACGTTCGTCAATATACCAACACTTTATATTGTTTCATTGGTAACATTAAGAGGGGAAATGACTATTACCAACACAATCACAAGGACTCTTGATTAGGCGTTTAGCTATACCATGTTGAATGTTCTCCGTTAACTCATTTCTATCCTGTTTCCCTTATGTTTTTGTGCCATATATGCCATAAGAGACTCAAGTTTTTCCTTCCCCTTAAAAGTCTCTCGCTTGTCAGAACTCATGAATACATACCAGTGCAAACCAACAAGAGATTTTTTGCTTCCAGTAGGCTATTAAAATCCAATTAAGAGTCTATTAAAGATTAAATAATGTTAGAAGTTTAAATGTTTTCAGTGCTTCTTTGAAAGGGCTCACGAGAACCTTACCCACAGAGGAGGGCCCCAGTTTGAAAATAAATAGCTATTATTGGAATCATGTGTGTAACAATGGGAACTTTTGCTAAGCAACAAGCTAACCGGCTCCAGAGATATTCCAACAAAGCAAGCAATTCGGAGGTGGGGAGGGATTTCCTCTCTCCTCCCCTCCCCAGCCCACCCCCCAACCGAATTACAAGTGAAGACTCTAAACACCAAAAGCATGTCTATCCCCCAGGAATACACATCATCCTAACAAAAGAGAATAGAACTGCCTTCCTTAGACGGCTGTTTATGGGCCAGCCAGACACAACACATACCACCTTACACTGAGAAGGGTAAAAAAAAGAGGGCTGCAACCCTCTTAATTGGTTTAATCCATAAATTAATCAACTAATGCTGTAGTTGATTTATCGCTCCCCAATTCTCCTTGCCAGCCCCACAGCCACTACTGGTCTCGTTATTTAATAATACACAGAAACCATTATGTATGCATATACCTAATGAATTGGCAAATGCAACCATAAAATAATTAAAACGCCTTACAGCTGGAGCAAGTTAAAATTCCTACGAGCTGCACTTTAACACAGAGATTTGTTGTTTTCGTTATAGTTTATCAAGGTTGGCAAAATGTGTGTGTTTGTGTGTGTTGCTTCTTCTTGTTGTATAGTTGTATCCAGTGCTTTTTTTTCTAGAAAAATAGGTGCTGGTCCTCACCATGCAGTTGTTACAATAAGTGCCACACTTTTTAAGAACAAAAAAAGAGGGACAGATACCCCTTGTGTTTCCTCGAAAAAAAGCATTGATTATATCTTGATTTTCCTCCCAGGAGCTCATAGCAGTGTACATTGTCTTCCCCTTCCCCTTTTTATTTTCACAACAGCCTTGTGAGGTGGGGCTAGACTCAGAGCTGGTAATTCAGGCACCAAAGCTGTGAAACTGCACATAACTAGAGTATTTTATTTTATTTTTGCTCGGTGTTATTTATCAGGGTTAACGACTTTTTGTTTGTTGCAGTATTTTGCTGTAAAATTCCAAACTATAAAATGCTGTACTTAAAGCAAGGAAGCTTGGTGGCATCCCCGCCAGCAGGCAAAGGCTTTGCAAGTGTCAATGATCAGCTGGTTGTTGCTGCTTGCAAAGGCACAGGACTTTTAAAATGCCCATAAACAACGAATCAGTGGTTCCTGTGAGCTCTGCTTTACCTGCCACACTGCGCAAGATCTCACAAGATCTTGGTTGAAATCTTGCCCAAATTGGGCGCAGTCTTTCCCCAAATCAGTCCACCCCAGCAAAGTCAGCAGGACACCCATGGAAGTGCCACCTGGGGGCTTTTCCCACCTGAAGCAGCGATCTCACCTGCCTCGTGGCTGGACTGGCTTTGCCTTGAACATGAGGCAGGTGAGACTGCTGCCAATTGGCAGTGCGTTGTCGTTTTTTTATGTGTCAGATTCTGATACACAAAACTCTTCCTCCACCAAATCATGAAATTCTGGCTTTCATGGTGTGTTTCCCTGCCTTTTTTCCCCTCTACATTATCTGCTCTATTGTTATTTGGAAAATACAAGCTATCTACTGCTCCTGTGTTTGGTAACTTTGGTTTTCTTCCCCTTGTTTGTTTGTACCTTTGGTTTTTACATTACTTTAAAAACTTTATTATACAAGGTAAAATTGCATACAAAATGTGTGTGTTGGGGGAAATCCATTTTAAGATTTTCATGAGGACCTTACTAATTTTCTAAAAATGTAAGTCCCGTTGAACGCAGTGTAACTCACATAGTATGCTATAATTCCAGCTGTGATGTACCGTACATAGATACTCTCATAAGTTTATAGATTGCCAGACTGAACTCCATTTACTGCCTACCTGATATTTCTATGCCTTGGGGGTTATGGGGGTGAAATATACAGAAGTCAGTGGTTGTGTAAACAAAATATATAAAGCAATGAGATACAGTAGACCACAGAGGGTGAAACCTGTGTTCTGTCAAACAAAGAGCTGCAACAAAAACATTGTTGATGCTATCATTAATTCTGATTTATTTATGTCTTTTAAATACTTGTATTTCTTCCAAATCTTTGGCTGTAGAAAATGAATTACATATTGGCAAAGGGGGAGGGGGATAGTGGATGGCAGACTGTCAGGTTGACCGCTGTTTTGACACATTATCTGTGCATCTCACTGGAATCAGACGCAAGCTTTCTTTTTTCTCATCTGCAAATACTAGCAAATAACGACAAACAACAACAGGAGGGTCACAGCAGGTCGCAATCTAACATCAAAACCAAAATCAAGTCATATCAATTCCATCGTGATGGGAAGCCTCAGGTTGTAAATGTTTCAAGAAAAGCAAACAAAATGGACTGGGCATTGGAACAAGGGCTGCCACAGTTTTCACAAGACTGGAATGCCTTTCTGCCATGTTAGTCCAGGACTTCATAACAACTTCATCGAGCTCGTTGCAACTTTGGTGATACTTTTATCCAGGAGTTTCATCCAATCCAAACCGTTATAATCCGCGTGAGCTGTATGTGCCCAGGCACGTAATACAAAAGAATTCAACCAAACGTTGTGATGTGTTTTCAGCTCAACATTCAAAACATCGAAAATACAAACATGCAAAATACACAACATTCCAATGAACACAGAAATGGTAAAAACTGATTGGCAAGCACAGAATAAATTCAATATTACAAAAAGAAAACCCACCAATCTAGCCTAAAGTACAAAAATACATCGCAAAACAAGAGTTCACCAGCAATAAAGTTCCTGGTACTGGTCTTACAGCACCCCAAGGAGTCTGGCTTAAATATGGTTCAGAGGGGAGGGATAGATGATGTTGAACCTACACCCACATCCTTACTCCAGAGGAGGCTGACAGCAGTGACAGTAAATCTCTTCCCCAGCCTCCTGGAAGTAACAACTGCTGACACCAGTCTTATTGCACTTCCTAGTAAGCCAGCCATGTCCTTTTCCAGCAAGCCTTTCCATTCCACACCCCAAAGTTAACCACAGAGCCTAGGACTTGCTGATCAGTCGGCGGTTCGAATCCCCCTGACAGGGTAAGCTCCTGTTGCTCGGTCCCAGCTCCTGCCAACGTAGCAGTTCGAAAGCACGTCAAAGTTCAAGTAGATAAATAGGTACCGCTCGGGCGGGAAGGTAAACGGCGTTTCCGTGCACTGCTCTGGTTCGCCAGAAGCGGCTTAGTCATGCTGGCCACATGACCCGGAAGCTGTACGCCAGCTCCCTCGGCCAGTAAAGCGAGATGAGCGCCGCAACCCCAGAGTTGGCCACGACTGGACCTAATGGTCAGGGGTCCCTTTACCCTTTTAATGCTCAACATTCCATAGCTATGGAGAATTCTCAATTCTCATTACACTGTGTTTTTGTCCCCTAAGGGATTCCCACGTACATACTTATATCTCCCTGTTGTTTTTTACTGACCAAACTCAGCCACTTGAGTTTGCATTTAGAGGAAATGTCAGAGGTGTAGAAGATCAACACTTGAGATTGGAGAACAGTACTAGTGAAGCTTCTGGATTGGCCAGACCTGGTAAATCTAACAGGAACTGAGCCTTACCACATATAGTGTTTACTGGCAATTGCAGACCCTTTAACTTGAATGAGCTAAATTTGATAGTCAGCATTGCACTCATTAAGAAAGATTTCTAGGGCCGAGTTCACAAACAGCAAAGAGAACGTTATAATAATATTTTACTAGCTGTAACCTGTGTTTTATTTTATGGTTAGGAACAGTATAGGAAACATATGTGTAAACACTGCTTGCTCTACAAGATGCATTCCATCAACAACCATGGAAACATTTAACATTTGTAGCTGGTAATGAAAACTGAAATTAGAATAACAGATTTACAGATGTGTGTTTGTAAAGGCTTAATCATTAGCAGTTTTGAAAGTGTTTAATGTGCAGCATGACAATGCAAGACATTTCATCTTAACAAAATGAGAAAACAAGGTCAAGATGTTTAAAAGGAGGCCTGAGAAGTAATTACTTTTTATTAAAGTGCAATTGATTTTTATAGAAAACACACATGCATAATCAAAAGAATGCAAGACCTTACACAGACACACATACCTGCCAGTGAATGCAAAAAAAATGGAGTTTTCAAATGTTTACATTTCATCCCGTTTGTTTGTAGAGACGAATTTCTGCCTATCTCCACTTCAAGTCCTTAGACCTGCAATTTGCATCTGCTATGATGTTTGTAGACCATTTCATGAAAATCAATGAAATGTCTCCTGCAAAGTATAAAACAGGATATTCCTTCTAAAGTATCATGAACAGAGCTGTGGCTCAGTGATGGAACACATGTTTAGCTGCACAAGGTGCTGGGTTCAGTCTCTGGCATCTCTAGGTAGGGAAAAGCTCCTCTCTGAAAACCCGCACAGCTGCTGCCAGTTAGTGCAGTCACTAATGAGCCAAATGGACCTGCAACCTGACTTTGGCTGCATTCCGATAGCACTTTATTCCATTTCCCCCATGTTTCCTTACTTGTGCTTTATGTGCTCTTTCACACAATGCAAAAGCCACTTCTAGAAACTGAGTGGAATCCAGCCCAATCTTAGTGCTCATTTCCATGTTAATTGCTTCCAGAAGAAAATACATTTGCAACCTTAGCATGGCATGGTAGTGTATCAATCAAAAAGCCAAAGTTCCATAATGCAACAGGTGATGCGTTGCAAAAGGAATGTTAGAAACAGAATGGAAGAGCTTCATTATAACTAGGAAACCTAGCACAATAATCCCCATGTCTGAATGCAACCAAAGGATGAATCATCTTCCTGCATGCTATAGAATGGAACCAGAGCAGTTGTTCTTAATCAGTATAAAAAGGTAAAGGGACCCCTGACAATTAGGTCTAGTCGTGGCCGACTCTGAGGTTTCGGCGCTCATCTCGCTTTACTGGCCGAGGGAGCCAGCGTACAGCTTCTGGGTCTTGTGGCCAGCATGACTAAGCCGCTTCTGGCAAACCAGAGCAGCGCACGGAAACACCATTTACCTTCCCGCCAGAGCGGTTCCTATTTATCTACTTGCACTTTGACGTGCTTTCGAACTGCTAGGTTGGCAGGAGCAGGAACCGAGCAACAGGAGCTCACCCCATTGCGGGGATTCGAACCGCCGACCTTCTGATCAGCAAGTCCTAGGCTCTGTGGTTTAACCCACAGCGCCACCCGCGTCCACATTAATTGTTAATCAGTAAATCAGGACAATTAATGTGAACGCCTGTTAGTTCTGCTATAAATTGTTTTATTTATTTATTACATTTATATATCACCTTTATCTTCCAAGGATCTCAAGGTGGTGTCCATGGTTCTCCTCCTCCCCATTTCATCCTCACAACAACCCGATGTTAGGGACTGGACTGAGGAGGAATGGTGGAGACCACCCTCCCCTCCTCCTGCCCTTCCCAGAGAAGAGGGAGACAGTATAGATTTAGAACAGTGGTTTGGAGAAGGTCACAATTCAGAGGCTGCAGAGGGGAGAAGCTGGGAAATATTGGGAGAGGAGCAGCAGGAAGAAGCAACACCAGGGGAGAGACAGCCGACAGACTCAGTGTCTTTAGAAAACATTCCAGACCCCCTTTCCCAGAACCCGGCGGGCATTGAAAGTAGGAAAACAGAAAGCTCAGAGGCAGAAAGCACAGATCAGCTGACACAGGGATGACATATAATAGGAGAGATGGAGGGGGTGGGACTTTACTCAGATCAACGCCATTATCCAAGAGAGACGGCATTTCTACACCTCTCTCTGTGAATATTCAATAAAAGACTTGGTAAGAACTCTTCTTGTTTATCTGCTTCTTGGCTGCCCACCGTGGGAGAGATAGGATTCCCTGACACCCTGTGAGGTAGGTTAAGTTAAGAGATAGTGGCCGCCCCAAGGTTGCCCCATGAGCTTCATGGCTGAGTGGGAGATTTGAACCCTGTTCTCCCGGGTCCTAGTCCAGCACTCTACACCACACGTGGCTCTGTAGGAGACCCGAGCATCCTACAGTATGTGGCAGCACCCCAATGCAGTCAGTTCTAAACACTTAGAGGCACTTGGAAGATGAGCAAAGCTTTTGAGGACTAGGGAGAGAAAAACGAGTCAGCCTTTAAAAAGTGTGATTGCCTTTCAACAAACTGTGGGCTTTAATTATTTATTTAAACTAGTTATATCCCAACTCCCCAGTTCAAATGCTTTCAGGGGTGATGCCCTGGACCTGGCCTCCTGCATCATAGTACCAGGAAAAGTGGCAAGGTCAGTGTTGTTTGCATGCAGTAGCAAGAGTACTAAATTAGTTCCACTGGCACACAACACTGATCTCAGCACCACCCTGACGCCTCACCAGACCAGGTCCACAGCACCACCCCTCTACACTAGTCACTTCTGGCAGCTAACAAATGAAAGATTCTCCCCCACCCCTTTTATTCTCCCCCTCCCCAAAAAACACCTCTGTAGTGAGGCTGGAGGCTCACCCAGTGAGCTACATAGCTGAATAAAGATTTGAACCTCATAGAGATGGAAGAGGAATCCATGAATGTACCAAATTCACTGTTCCTGAACCAGTATATGAACTAGGATTTGGAATTTGGAGCTATTCTTCCAAATTCAAACTCTCTGAATTTTGTAATGTAATTCTCCAACAAACAAAATCAAAAAGAAAAAAAATGAAAAATCATATACATAGGAAACATACCAAATGGCACTATAATAAGGGAAACTGCTGGTAAAAATGCACATATTAAGCAAAATTCTATACCAAAAAAAGTTTACTTGTTTTTGGGAAATGTTCACAAGATTATGGACAACTTTTCATTTGAACTTAAAATCCATTTTTCAAATGGATGCAGAAATGGGGCAAACTGAACTTTAGATTGGAAGAAGGAAATTTTGCCAGTTGGAGAGATGGAAAGAAGTCAAGAGAAAGCTATAAGTAGGGAAGGACAAGCCTGCCAATTTCACTTCTCATTTTTCCATCGTCAAATTCAGTTCTCCTTATTTCTGCCACAATTTACAATTTATTTATTGTTAAATATTCATGGAAATTTTTCAGTGTTTCAGGGTGAAATTCCCCCAATGAACATAATCATAATTTTATTATTTATACCTCACTGATCTTGCTGAGTTGCCCGAGCCACATAAGCAGTTTTGACAAATATATGCAAGAAATTTCCCCTAACATAATGCATTTCCTACATTATTTTCACTATTATATGCATTTTTATGCACATTTCCCCCTAGTATATGCATTTTTGTGCACATTACTTGGGTGGAGAACTGCCCTGCAAAGTTCAGAGAAGTGTGGATTTCAAAGGATGTCTGTGCTTCAGTTTGTGTATTGTTTCGAAAAGCGAGAATTTGGTAGATTCATCTATAAATGAGAACTGAATCTAATTTATCCCCCATCCCTAGCTGAAAGTACTTTGTGTTATATGCTCTCTCTGGGCATCTGATGTAGCGGATTTCATTCCTGTTGCTTCCCTCTCCTCACCAGTGTATTTCCCTGTAAAGGGAATGTTACAAATGAGCAGCATCCCCTGAAGTCTCCTGGCACTCCTCCTGTCTTGCTTTGAAAAGAACCCCAAATCCAGGTCGCACTGCCTCTGGAACTTCCCAAGTCGCTGAGGAAATGGAAAACAGGCAACAATTCCCAGATATAAATATGACAAGCAGTTTCAAAGTTAGTGACGTGGTTACTTCACACCCAGCACCATCTAAGACTAGGCCGATCTCCTCACAACAAACAGCAGATTTTAAATCTACTAAAAATGCCTTTCCAAAAATAGACAACAGCATTTCTGTGAAGCTAAGAATAGTGCTCTTTGTGGTTCGAAATGAGAAGGATATTAGATCAAGATCACGGTTCCTAGATAGGAGTTAGCATGCTGAGGAACATTCTGAAACTCACACTATCAGCCTTCAGTGTCCTTCACAGTAATTCACATCAATCATCAGTCAACAAATCACTGAAAAGATCCGTGAAGTTTATACTTTTCCTATGCCAGCTTAACTCAAGAAAACTTCAAAAAATGAAGCATTGCTGCACTCAGCCTTGGACTTTCTCAAGTCTCTAGCAGAAGGAACATATGGAGCTGCCTCACGCTGAGTCAGAACATTGGTCCATCTAGCACAGTACTGTCTTCACTGACTGGCAGCCGCTGTCCAATGTTTCAGGCAGCAGTCTCTCCCAACCCTGCCTGTAGATGCTGTGGATTGGGGTTTCCCAAACTTGGGTCTCCAGCTGTTTTTGGATTACAGCTCCCATTGTCCCTGACCACTGGTCCTGCTTAGCTAGGGATGGTGAGAGTTGTGGTCCAAAAACAGCTGGAGACCCAAGTTTGGGAGACCCTGCTGTGGACTGAGCCCGAGACCTTCTGCACCCAAGCTAGATACTCTACCACTAAGCACTTGCACATGCTTCTTTATGAATCCATCCTATGGATTTGGGGGGCAGATAATCAAGAGGGTGTTTCCAGAAGATGCAGGAAATTGCAGGATGCAGAGACAAGATAGATAGATAGATAGATAGATAGATAGATAGATAGACAGACAGACAGACAGACGGTTGGTAGGTAGGTAGGTAGGTAGATAGATAGATAGATAGATAGATAGGTATAGATATAGATAGATAGTTATAGACAGATGGTTGGTTGGTTGGTTGGTTGGTTGGTTGGTTGGTAAATTAGATAGATGATAGATAGATAGATAGATAGATAGATAGATAGATAGATAGATAGTTATAGACAGATAGTTGGTTGGTTGGTTGGTTGGTTGGTTGGTTGGCTGGCTGGTAGATTAGATAGATAGATAGATAGATAGATAGATAGATAGATAGATAGATAGATGATAGATAGATAGATAGATGATAGATAGATAGATAGATAGATAGATAGATAGATAGATAGATAGATGAGATACTGACATTATGCAGAATATGTGGTAATGCTAAAAGTTTCTTTTTAAGACATAGGCATTGCATAAATGAGTAGACCTTAAGTGTTCAGTAGCTGTTTGCCAA
Organism: Podarcis liolepis; assembly: GCF_965112155.1. Classification (NCBI taxonomy): domain Eukaryota; kingdom Metazoa; phylum Chordata; class Lepidosauria; order Squamata; family Lacertidae; genus Podarcis; species Podarcis liolepis. The sequence continues at coordinate 82,503,473 of NC_139556.1, forward strand.
CAAAAGCACCAAATGAAGATAAGGGCCTACATCTAAGTGCTTTGACGTGGAGAACAATGTACCCTCCAGTCTCTACCACCTATGATACAAGACTGCTTTTTATTGATTAGGTTGTACAGGATTGCTCTCTGATCGTAGTCACTGATATTAAAAAATATATGTTATGGAAGAGTTACAACTAAAGATATATAGAGTGTTACTGTACAGATTCACTGACATTTAGGGACCCGACACCAGCAAATCTTCCTTTGCCTCATGGTTGTTTTGTTTGAATGACGAGCTGAGCTCACAGAGATGTTACATCCATCTTTTATACAACCAGACACCCTTAGCATAATTTGTCCCAGTGAAAGTTGGAACTGTGGGTGGAAATAAGAGCTATCAAATGTCTTGGTCAGATGTGAAATGAAGCAGAAGACAACAGCAGATCAGCGTCTCCCATTGCTATCCCTTTTCTCCCAAAGTGAGGGGGGAAGGGTAATATGTGTCACGTGCTTTAGTGAAATGTATACTTACAAAGATCATTTTGATATCTAGAACCTTATTTTTTCTCCAGTGCAAAGCTATATACAGCATAAGCTGCTCAAGTGTCTGAAAAGAAAACAGATTTGTATATGCACCTTAAAAAAAAAAAATGATCATGCAGACTCTCTTGAATTTAGGCTTATAGCATTTACACAATAATTCAATCTAATTGTGTGAGCAAGCTGAAAAACTGCTGTCTCTCTGATGGTTTACGGAGCAAAATAGCTGGCTGTGAAGCCTTCCTTGGTGACATCTAATGCTTCAGGTTTTTAAAAATATTGTATAAAGGCTGAGATTTATTTCCTAAGATGTTTCATTAATGGTTGTGGCAGGCAGCTGGCCTGAGGTTTGACACACAATAAAATCCATGTCAAGAATATTAAAGATAGTGCAAAAGATAACTATGAATTTACATTCAAACAGGCTTTTGACAAAGCCATTGCAACAGGCTCCTAATCAGGTCTTGAGACCTTGCGTGCCCTCTCTTTAAACCCGTGATCTTGAAAAGGAGCTTTAAATTGGAAATTATTACACATTAAAACCTCAACATGGGCTGGATCGAAGTGGATCGATATCTTGCCGAGCACAATAAATCAGCTTTCTGCTCTGCGGTTACTGTTTGCTGAACATATTTAAATTTTCTTGTAACAAATTAATTCCAACATTTTCTCTTGATTGAATTAGGGCAAGTGTTGGAGCTGTCACAAGTATTTCACTGCTTCAGGGAGACAAATTGCTCGTCTGGACATGGGTAACAAGCCAAAGTGTTGAGTCCCTGATAATCTTTCCACTAATTCTCCATTACAGCAAAATGAAGCCATAAATCACCATGACAGCTGATCGATGTAAACATTGTTTCCGCCATGATTGCCAGAGCTCCCTGCGGAGTTACTGTCCGCTTACAATTCGCTGAAATTACTCCCAGTGCAGCCTCCCTGGAAACTAAGTGAGCCTTAGAACCAAAGTCACTCCTGTCTAAAAAGTAACCATCTCATTTCAGATCTCAGCCTCACTTACAAAATAGCAAATATTAATCAAAATGCCCTATTTAGCTACAGGCGAGGTAATCTTTTAAAGCTAAGAAGTATTCCTCGGGCAATCATTCTTGCTGCACGGGAAAAAAAATGAAATTTTAAACTCCTATTTTATAAAATATATTTGTGGAAATGTAACAGTGTCAGCTTCAAGTACTGTCATTTTCTTTTAGCTAACTAGTGGCAACTTGGATGAAATTACTTGACCCTTTATCGAGTTCTACTAATGTGTTCTAAAAAAGAAATTAAACCACCTTCTGCCTTGCCCTGTGGCAGCTATCCATGCACATTTAATTCTAGAAAAGATGCATTAAGTAGTTCTCTACAGAACTGTTTCACATACGGACCCTGGCGTGCAGGTGATCCGTCTGCATAATGCCACACTTCTTCGGGTGTCTTCCAATGTTTTAGCAAACAAGGGAGAGCATGTAGCATTGTCCTTGTGGCGCCGGAATGGGGATTAAAAATAGAAGCCATCTGAATTAAATAGTTAACGTTTTTTCCTAAATGGTCAAGACAGTAATGGAAAGAGAATTTAGCAAGGAGTCAGAATTCCAGTTAAAATGAAAAACACTTTGAAAGCATAGAATTCTACAGGGCAAATATTAGGTTCACAGCAGTAGATGAATATTCAGCCTATGCAACAAGTTCTTGACAATTGGTGCTTGCTTTTCAAACAAGACGCTACTAAAATGTTTGGAATTGATTTTTTTCCCCCTTAACAAAGCAGGGTTGCCAAAGAGAAATAAAATATTAATTTTTGTATCTGCTATGGGAACACACGAAATGCAGGACGACACCTTGATTGATTGCACTTCAAGCTTCTTTATTACTTGGAGGATTTGCTCTTATGTGAGGGGAGATGTTTATAATAATAGTTGCATTTCCAGTTTTGCAGAAACAAAAATTCCACAAGCATTGGAGGCAGTATTCTTCATGTTTAATATTCCTGCATTTCTGTTGAGGAAGACCCAGAGTCAGTGGCGTAGCGTGGGTTGTCAGCACCCGGGGCAAGGCAAGTAATTTGCACCCCCTAACCCGTGAATTTGCACCCCTAACCCTAACCCCCAGATGTTGCGCCCGGTGCGGCCGGCCCCCCCTGCACCCCCCACGCTACGCCACTGCCCAGAGTAACCCTGAGAATGGGAGGAACAGATCTAGAAATGACTCAGACATCATCCTAAAGACCTTTCAGAGGCCATAGAGCCATCTGCTTAATGGTTGGCATTAAGCTAGAAACTGTACAGTGCAGATTGCAACTAACACACTGCTTCCTGCGCGCATAGGATGTGGCACATGTTGGCACATCAACCCAAACTTCTCCATTTACCATTCCAACTGTGCATATGTCAAGGTTTAGAGTATCTCTGGACAATCACCCCAGTCCAGCAGCATCAAGGTTCACATCAATGCTCTGACTTTCCTGCAAAGGCCCTACTATGCACATGGCATTTCATGCCTAGTGATGGTGTACATGAAGCATTTCCTGTCATTGAAGGAATGGATCAATGATCGCTCAAAGCAGCCCCAAGTACTGACCAGCAATTGGGCCAGCAAACCTTTCAGCCTGTTCAATTGCAGAACTGAGAAACACTTAACAACGCTGAGATTTGTCCTAACAACAACAATAACAATAATAATACAATTTATTTATACCTCGCCCTCTCCAGCCAAGACCGGGCTCAGGGCGGCTAACACCAGGTATAAAAACAATTGATTAAAATACAACTTAAAAACAAGATTAAAATACAGTGGTACCTCTGGTTAAGAACTTAATTCATTCTGGAGGTCTGTTCTTAACCTGAAACTGTTCTTAACCTGAAGCACCACTTAAGCTAATGGGGCCTCCCGCTGCCGCCGGAGCACGATTTCTGTTCTCATCTTGAAGCAAAGTTCTTAACCTGAGGCATTATTTCTGGGTTAGCGGAGTCTGTAACCTGAAGCGTATGTAACCCAAGGTACCACTGTACAACATTAAAATGCAGCCTCATTTCAGTAAAAACTCAAATCAAAAACTTTTTGGGGATGAAAATGTCAAATCTTCACCAAGGCCAGCTATCCAGACTGGTCCTACATGGGCCAGAAAATAGCCAGGGAAGTCCCCAAATAGGAGTTCCATCACAGAAGGAGAAAGGAAAAAGGAAAAAGGAAAAAGGAAAAAGGGGAAGGGGATCAAGTTGATTCCAAGCCAAAGGTCAGGCGGAACAACTCTGTCTTACAGGCCCTGCGGAAAGAGATCAGATCCTGCAGCGGCAGAGGCAGCTGCGTCAGCGTTGCATATTCAGCCTTCATAAAGGAGTGTCCCAACCATGCAAATAGCTGTGCCCACCTTGTTCTTCAAAAAGAGAGGATGGGGGTAGGAGATGTCCATTGTTGGAAGACCTTCTTAGGCCTCATTCACATTCCTGGGAGATGTATCGTGGGAGATGTAGCTTGTTAAGCGTACTGAGCGTTGGAAGGAGGCGCCTATTCCCCTCACGCAGCAACAATTCCCAAGGCGGTTTAACAATCAAACCCTCTTCCCAGTGAACTCTGGGAATTGTAGCTGTGTGAGGAGAACAGGTGTCTCTTTACCGCTGTCAGGACTCTTAACAAACAAACTACAGCTCCCAGAATTCTTTGGCGGAAGCCATGACTGTTTAAAGTAGTATTTTAGTGCTTTAGCTGTGTGGTGTGAATGTGGCAACTCATCTCCCCAGTGTCCCCCCAGTCCTCCAGAGCAGATTTGGGAAGCGCACAAGGGCCACCCAGGGAGAGGAAAGGGAACATTCTGTTGCACAAATGGAAATCCTTGTGCAAATGGACTACTTCATTGGATACCACCCAAGGTTTTTGTAATTTTAAGTTTCTTGATATATCACCCTAAAGTCTTTGGGGGGGGGGGTCAAGGGCAGTTTAAACATTTTAAAGTGAATAACTAAATTGCCTATCCAGGAGACTAGTGTTATGAAGATACAGTGGCAGGTGGGAAGGAAATATCTGTATCCATCTTAGTTCTTTGAAGAAAGAGTGGCCTTTTATACATATAAATGGTCAATATCATTTATGATATTGCCTTCTAGGAATTCTTCATTTCTGCCTTGGGGTGGGGGGGGGGAATTATCAAACTGTCAAATATGCTGTTAGAAACAAAAGCCTTATGTGCCTGGTTTTAAAATCCCACCAATAAATTAATAAACACAAAACAATGAACAGGTTTTTCAGTTATTGTGGATGTTCCTATATATCACCTGCCGTCTAGCCACAAATGTACAAAGGTGTTTTGGAAAGTAATGGCAGCTTTCAGCACCAAAAGTGGGCAGCCGTTTTGCCATTACCTTCTGAAACACCCTCATAATAATGAAAACATAATGACATATTCTTTTATTCCAGGTGCCTTAAATACCACCGGTTTGACAGGTGCCTTCGTCATTAAACTCGGGGCCAAGTAAACAAAGGTATGTGTTACCAGGAATTAAGATGAAAACAATAAAGTTAATAAGGCAAATGTTTTTAAAGGGAAGCACTTCCTAAGTGTGAGATAAAATTCTCCTGAGAAACGGACAATCAACCCTTAACAGAAGTATTGGGTGGGAGGGAGGTAACAGTCACACACACAAAAAACCTTCAAGTCGCACCTCTGCCGTTTTAGCCACACATTTTATGAGTTCATCAGAGTATTGGAACCGAAAGGGGAAATGGTTAAAATGCATTCATCAATGTCTGTCTCAAAGTTGGCTTCAACCAGTCATGAGTTCAGATCAATGAGTAATCATTACAGAAGAGAGAAAGATGTTAGAGGTGACTATACAAAGATAAAAGAAACCATTGTGTAATGATAAATCATAACATTTTTAGTTTTGACTTTGGAGAAGGGGTTGAGTGAATATATTATTGTCTCTTGATTCTCTGCTACATGTTGCAAGTTTCCCTAAAAGAGCATATATTATAATTGACATACACTCAACCGAGTTCCTAATTTGGACTAATTGAAACTCAACAACCCTTTACGAAGTACAATATTTTTTATCAAATAGGATCGATTTTCTTCATTCCGAATCTTTAGACATATTTATAATGAAAGCAGCCAAAGTCTGTTTTGTGTTAATCTGTGTTGTTTTTAAGATTTGCTTTTGATTGCCCTAATATTGGTCACATAAATATATTTTATGGTGATTTACACGAAAAAATCCCTACGAGAACTTCACTTACCATTTTATTGCCTGATTTCTTGTAGAAAATTGTTTGCAGCTAATCTGTCACTGCAGTTGTATGGAATGCACAATTAAACAAAGGGTTTTATATTTGTTCAACTATGTTTAAAAATGACACAATATCTTTTTCCAAAATAAATCCTTTAATAAATATATTTTTCTTCCATCCTGTAGCTTTTCTTCTTTTTTTCTGTTATTGGTGAGTTTGATGTTTTCCCCCCTCTAAGGAGGTCAGCAATATGGAAACATAAAGGCCAATTTAATTTGTGCATCTGTGGCTGCCAAGTATTTTAATTCAGACAGCTGTGACTGAAGAGTTAATATTTTACTTGTCAAAATCCTAAAGAAGGCCAGTGAATCACTCTAATCCTCATTAAGAGGCTTTCCCCTAGTAGCACCCTAATTCAAAATAATGAAAGTAGAGACTGAGTGCGATTCTAATACCAGTTGAGACCTATCTTTTAATATTTCTCCAGTGATGGATTAGGGATCGGGGAAATTCATCTCAGATCATAGAGACTAATTTAATAAGGGATCATTCCAAGAGTATTGCATTTTATAATAATGTCATTTAATGTGTCGTCTTCCATTTTTACTGTCCCATATGTATGCTTACATGATGGTGCCATAGGGATAAACTTGGAAAGAACCAGAATCATTTCAGGTTTTAGGTCCTTCATAACTAGCAAGTTTATCAATGATATCATCTAATAGCGGCTCCATTATTACAAAGTGCTTAAAAAAAATAGCAAGGGGGGGGCGGGGAGAAAGGAAAGAATGGTAAAATAAACATAATCAGCTTTTCACATGATTGAAAACATTGCGGGGGGCTGTTTAAAAGCAGGCTTAAATCAGATTGCACGGAAAGCTACAATATTGATATAATGTGAAGAATGCAATAAAACCTTGTTGCGTAAAAACACGTGATTAGGAGCATTTAAAATGCATTGCCAGGTGTGTTTTTTTCTGATGCAACAGTATGTGCCTTAGAACATTGCAGTGGTTGGAAGTAAAGTATTCCGACCACTTAAGTGGAGGCAGGAAACCAGCCAGCCAATGGTATGCAAAGAAAATCCCATGGAGTTCAACAGTGAGATTTGGGCACGTTCTTGACTCTCTCACTGAAACGAACGAGGCTTAAAAGCAGACTAGCTATGTCTCTGCACTGAGACATGGGCTTGTGACAACTCAGAACACGAGCAAAATGGTCCCTGATCTAGCTCCTCTTTTTCATGCTTGTCGGCTTATTTACCATCCGGGCCAGGCCTTCCTCAGGAGACAAATGGACAGAATCCTAACATATGTTCAGCCATTTTAATTTTATGGTGGCACATAATATTCTGGTTACACTTAGTTATGCAGCAGACCCCCCGCCCTTACCGCCAAGCACTCCCCTGAACGTAAAACCATTGGCGACTATAATAGCAACACTTAAAGCACTCGGGGGCTGCGGAAACATGCCCACATAAATGTCAATACATTATTATTGGTCATAACTCCTATGGCGGCTCCACAAGCTCTGCTTAATCACAATTACATTTTATGAAGCCTCCAGGACAACTGGCCTACTAATAAGTATTTCTTTTCCAAAGTCATTCTCGGGTGAAGGCATTTCTTTCCAGAGAGCAACTCAACCGCTTCCCTGCAGTAACTGAGACAATGCATTTTGTGTAGTGTAAAACTGATGTGAATTCAAATTAACCATTTGAACAATAACACACCAAACACAAAACCAGGCTTTGCTTTGAAATCTTGAATGCCTTTTTGATGCATCCTGTTGTGTTTTTCCAATGGTTATTTGTTGATTTTCCAAGCATCTCTCTTTTCAGGTACCTTTCCTTAGATAATTTCCCAACACGTGCATTGCCTGCCTGCTTGCTTATCTTTTCTTTTCTTTTCATTTAACACCCTAAATGCATATACATAGACAAAGTTGGCTTTAACAGAGTATATACCATAACTTCAGTCCATTTTAATCGCATCGGCAGGTTTCTCCACAACCTATTGCGACTTGCACTTCCATTGTCTGAAATCCAAAAGTTTCCTCACTCTCACCCGCAGAAACTTGAAATGTTATTTACCATGACCATTTGTCTTTCTTTACAATTATTCATTGTATAGATCTTCCTCCATATTTCCAAAAGCAAGTTTGGTGGGTATTTGTTGATTCTACTATTTTATATTGTGTTTTGATTGATTCGCTGTATTTATAAAACTCATATTGTATTAATATGTTGTCCCCTCCTTTGGAGGCCTTTGGTATATAAATGAACCATAACATGACACTTACTGGGTCAAATTCCAAGGCTCCCTCCAGTGAAAGGTGCCTTCCTCCATCAGAAGATATTCTCCCATGGAAGGAAGGGAACCTGTGGATCCAACACAATATTTACCTACCGCTATAGGATGTTCAAAGCCCGACAATATGATCTCCATCATCCTTATGACAACCCGGTAAAGCAAATCAGTATTGCTGTCGCCATATTGCCAGTAATCTGAGACTGAGAGATAATGGTTTTCTAAAGCAGGGACAGGCTTTGGTAATCTTTGGTCATATGGCACCCTGAGCAAAGCCAAAAATTGTCACCCCCAAAGGGATCTTCTCAATTATGGATCTTCTCAGTTTTGCTCCTCCTCAGCTCAGTGCCCTGAGCAGGGGAACCATCCCCATTGCCCTAAATCTGGCACTGTCTTAAGGCCACGTAATGAACTCATGTCTCAGGCAAGTTGAACCTGGACTTTACTGATCGGGACTAAGCTCAGTCTCTAAACTACCAGACTATACCATCTCCCATGTGACTTTGTATGCATGCCAGATGTAAAATCCTTTCTATCTTATACCTTTATTAGTTGGTCCACTATATGATAAACCTGTTTCCTTTTATTTACAAAATACACACATTTTTTTAAAAAAAAATCATTGGGGAAGAGGCAAGTCTGCTTATCTTATTCGCACTGTCAATGTTGGGCAGAGCCCCCCTCAAGGTGCGAGCCTCACTGTCCAATCAGCGTCAACGGAGGCATGTCCATGGGGAATTTAAACTCTGGTGCAGCAGGGAGGCTGTCCTCTCGCAGCCTTCGCCAGATCTCCCACCCTCCTCACCCTCTTTTTTCTGCTTTGATGCATTACGACCTTGCTATGGACTAATGTCAGTCGCCATATTGTTGGGAGTGGGCTGGAATTCTCCCACTTGGCAAACTGGCTCCACCATTTGATTTTCGCCTACCTCGTACCACTCGTCACAACTTTGTGAGGTTAGGCTTTGAGTAAGCCTTTGTTTGGTTAGAGGGGAGGTTGTATTTATTTTTTTTAATATAATATTTTATTAGGTTTTATCGATAGAAAAGTTTAGAAGAAACAAAAAACAAAAGCAAAACAGATACAAAATACAAAAATACAAAAATACAAAATACAAAAATACAAAAATACAAACATTAAACACAAAAAAGAAAAAAAGAAAAAACACATATAAAAGAAAAACAAAATTTCCCTCTTTCTTAATCTCTCCACTTTAGTTAACTTATTTTCCTGACTTCCTCACGTCTCCCATTTTTGTATCCCTTTTTAAATTTGGTTCAGCAAATTCATATTCTATTAGTTTAATCCCCTCATACTTTTTGCCTTGTTGCTAGAGCCCCTTCAATTCATTTCAATGTCATCAGCATTCAAAAATTTTACAGCCTCCGCCTGCCCCTCCTCATCAAGGGTATACTGTACTGTTAAAGGGATCTGAGGGTGTGAATACTGTCTGAAGCTAGGGCCATACCACTACCCCAACGGGGACCCTTGGGGTGCCCCTATTTGATGTAAATCTTAGGGCTCCCCTATTGGTGGTTTGGCCTTAGTTGGACTCCCAGCAGATGGGCAGGAGTAGAGATACAGTCCAGCTTCACTCAATGCCTGAGCCAAGCCACTCACATATGTAACCAATAAAGTGGTGGCCTGTTTGAACCCATGAACCAAAATCTGCTTGCTCGTGTGCTTTATTTATCCACCAGGGGACCGCGGGTCACAAGGCTTTGGCATACAAGTGATATTCAGAGCCATTTTGTTAAACTACAAGGGGGGGAAATGTGAATATTAACATACCGCAGCAATTATCACTTCTAATTATGCAACACAAAAATAGTGGAACAATAAGTGAGGAGGAATGCTACATGCGTCAAAAATATTTTTTGAAAATATTTCACCACTTTCAATTCTACCACCTCTCTTTTTTTCCAACCGTTACAATGTAATTATGTCACTTTGCTTACAAAACTGTGCCTTCAGTGTGGACAGCACAATTGGTCACACGTCCTTTTAATGATTCTTTGCAGCAGAATCTTGGAAACGCTACTGCCAGAAATGCGAACAGAACTTTCAGCCAAACATCCCATGCACCAAGACTTCGTGACTTCTGCCAGATCAACTTTTGAGTGAGTCCAGATCTATGACGGAAGTGGGGGTGGGAAGGTTATTCAGCCAGCAGGAGCGACAGATGACAGGAAACATAGGAAGCTGAATAGGAGAGTGAGTGCAATAGAGTCTTCGAAGCTAAAGAGTAAGAAACATTGCAAAGTTTATGATTTAACTATAATTGATCTCCCAGGTGTCTCAGCTTTTTAAAGAAGAAAAAAAGCCGGAATATTACTTTTTTCTCCTTTGGGCAATTGTTATGTGTAGGTACGTCCCTTATAGATTTCTAAGCCTATAAGCTGGAACTAAAAAATGGATCTCTTCACTGAAATCACTATAGGAACCTGAAAATCTGCAGCTTTACAGAGACAAGGACACCTGGAGGGTAAAGCTAAAAGGACGTATTAAGGAGCCTTGGAAGAGAGGCGATGATTTCTAACTGCTTGTGGAAGCGACTGGGAGTGAAATGTCTTGGGTTCTCTCCCTGGAATGAGTGAAAATTCATTTAAATCCTTCCCTGAGCACAAGAGCTTTTTAGCTCTTGTTACAGATGTGCAACTTTAACCACTTATCGCTCGGTGCGTTGAAGATTCAACGGTTTCTTCCAGCCGCCTCGTATCCCCTTTTGCCATTTATGTCACTCAGAACCGAATTGATGTGTCCTGACAGTTCTTGAACAGAGTTAGCACCACGGAAAGATTTGCCTGCAGAATGTATCAGTGGTCCAGTCAGCCAGCCACCTTTACCTTTACTGCCACAGAAGGAAGGAAGGAAGGAGTACCTTGCATAGCAAAAAGTACTTCCCTCTAAGGGCCACGTTGCTTAATAAGCTTCACAAGCCTATTATAAGTCAGCTCAACCAAGGAAGTTGTATGGTGTTTCTGGAAGGATGCAGTCTAGGACTTTGATGGATGTCTAAGAAAATAGTTTTTCAATTGACTTGAGTTGCATGAGAACCAGGCTGAGAGCTAAGATGAGCTGTTCATCACCAGGATACTGGCACTCTTGGAATAGCCATTCTTTTTTTCTAATTCCTCTTAAGTACCTCCAAAGGGACACAATGCCCTAAAGCGCAAGTGTGGGGAAATTGTAGGGTGCTCCTAATGAAGTCCCCAGTCCCTATCCATTTTAGCCAAATGATGCTGCTTCTGCTAACCTTCTAAGAATAACAGCACAACAGGTAGAGGGCAAGGAGATGCAACTCACCTACCTCTGTAACCGGAGCACTAATGTCATTCCCAATGAGTGAATGCATGGCCAGAAAAATCTTAGCACTGATGGTCATTGACAAGCAAGTGAGAGTTGGCCTTGCTGGTCTGGAGCAGTATCAGTGGCTAGGTATACCAATGAGGCAGTCAGGTAACCTGACCAATCAGGTAACCAGTACAGAAATCTGAAAAGACAGTAAGGCCCCAGATTCTGCCAGGTTCCACCTATAATGTTCTAGACTCTACCTAATCTATACCCTGATTCCACCTCAGTTCCACCATCCCATCCTGGCTCCACTCTTGATTGATAGATAACTACATGAATCAGGTTCATTCCCGGCTCTGCTGGGTCTGGACCCAAACATTGGCCTTTCTCCCTTCCTTTGGCAAACCTTTATTAGGCATTACAAATATAGGCCATCATAAAACATCCATATACAAAATTTTAAAATATATACAAAAACAGCCATGTAAAATATGTAATAACGAGGAGTTTCATTGGAGCTTCTTCCCGCTAAATAGTGCCATTCACCACTCTAGGAGATGCTATTGACAAAAACTCTGCCATCCGTGCAGTTAAAAAGGTAAAGGTAAAGGACCCCTGACAGTTAAGTCCAGTCGCGAACGACTCGGGTTGCGGCACTCATCTCGCTTTGCTGGCCGAGGGAGCCGATGTTTGTCCGCAGACAGTTTTTCCGGGTCATGTGGCCAGCATGACTAAGCCGCTTCTGGTGAAACCAGAGCAGCACACGGAAATGCCATTTACCTTCCTGCCGGAGTGGTACCTATTCATCTACTTGCACTTGACGTGTTTTCGAACTGCTGGGTTGACAGGAGCTGGGACCGAACAACGGGAGCTCAGCCCGTCGTGGGGATTCGAACCGCCGACCTTCCAATCGGCAAGCCCAAGGCTCAGTGGTCTTCACCACAGCACCACCCGCGCCCTTGCAGTTACTTTCGGGCACTGGGGGAGGAAGAGGACTGTGGGGGGAGCGCACTGCCCCCAGCAGCGCGATCCCGGTAGGGTGCCATCGTGACTGCCCCCCCATGCTGGGCGCCACGCCCCTGCAGTCAGCGTGCCCCGCCCCCAGGACATGCGCCAGCCCCGCCCCCGCCTGCTCTCCACCCCCTGGTGCCGGAGCATGAAGCTCCGCCACTGCTTCCGGGTTAATGTCAGACAGATAGAATCTGATATTTTCATTGTGCCATGATGTTAGCAAACATCCTGCCCGGGAGACTAGAATTTTTAAAATAAAAAACTGGCAGGTCTGGCAGGCCTAGCAGGGACCCAAAGCCTTTGAAAGCCCTTCTAGTTCAAAATATATGGCCCAACACCCTTCCTGATTTTTATACCTTCTGCCTTTCCCATCTCTCTCCATTAGTCATGCCTCTGTATCCCTAAACTTTCCCCAGTAAATTCTAATTTTCCTTTCTGAGCCCCTGAGTCCTGTTGCCTATTCCAAGTCTTTGCCCAAATGTCCCTAACTGTTCTTTTTCTTTTCTTTTCCCCCTCAAACAATGTTAAACAAACCTCCAATTTGATTTCCCCTTTTTAAGGCCTTTTATTGAATGTGAAAGGAATATGTATTTTGTTTGTGCCTTAAGAAATCTGCATGTAAGTAAGAATGGCACTTTAACCTAAGTAGCTGTATCAAACCGATATGAGGCTGCAGGGTTGTGGTCAATCTGGTATTTGTTTACGTATTTCAAAATACAGTCTTTCCCCACCTCCTCTCTGCACGTTTCCTGAATTTCCGAATTATTAACTACAGATACATGCATATAAATTCCAAGGCCACCTATTTTAGTTTCAAGTCTCATTTTTTCTTGTCCTGTGCTTTCTCAAACTAAGCATTTCAAATATTCAAATTCAGCATACAGTGCTATGGCAAGTGCTTAGCTGGACAGGTGATTTTCACACGAGTGACCATTAGCAGAGTAGCACAGCTGTCAGAGTCCAGGCCAGGATACGATCTAAAGCAAACTTGCGTCTCCAGCTGTTGTTGGACTGCAATTCCCATTATCCCTGACCACTGGTCCTGCTTGCTAGGGATGGTGGGAGTTGTAGTCCAAAAACAGCTGGAGACTGGTTATATGATGCAGCAGTCTTTCTGAAGCTAAGCAAGTCTGAGTCCAGCCAATGCCCATATGGGTGGCTGTCCAGAATTCCCCTGTGTCTATTCCCCTGATCTTCCAAAAGGAAGAATGGGAAATAAATGGGAAATAAGTAAATGTAGCAGTGACTGTGGAAAATGAGCAATAAGAGTGACCATGATTCCCAGACATCATGCATGGTACATGGCTTCTGAATTAGACTGCAACCATTCATTATGGGAGTTTTCTCTAATCTGATGTCATCCAGCTCCCATCATCCCTGACTATTAACTATGCCGACTGAGGTAGATGGGCAGGGACATTCAAAACATCTAAAGCTGGAGGGTATCAAGCTTGGGAAGGCTGACTTACATTTCACTTCCATTTTTGTCCCGCGCTATTGGCCTTTGGTATCCAGTGACATGAAACTGGATGGGGATGGATAAAGCTAGCAGGAAGGAATAATTTATGTGACTAGTAAGAAAAGGGATGCTAACCTGATAAAACCAATCCTGAGAAAGTCTAGGCCAAGGATGGAGAACCTGGGGCCCTCCAGATGTTGATGGACTACACCTCCCATAATCCCTGACCATTGACCATGTTGGCTGGGGATGATGGAGACTGGAGTCCAACAGCTGGATAGCTCAGTTGGTCAGAGTATTATTATTATTATTATTATTATTATTATTATTATTTCAATTTATATACTGGCCTATACCTGGAGGTCTCAGGGCGGTTCACAACAAGACCACAACATATAAAATCAAACCAAAAGCAATAACCCAATAACACACACACACACCCCAAAAAAGCCACATTCTAAAAGGGTGTTGGATGTTAATAAGATCAACCAAAGGCCTGGTTAAAAAGGAACGTTTTTGCCTGGCGCCTAAAAGTGTATAATGAAGGCGCTAGGCGAACTTCCCTGGGGAGAGCATTCCACAGGTGCGGAGCCACTGCAGAGAAGGCCCCGTTCTCGTGTTGCCACCCTCTGGACTTCTGGAGGAGGAGACACACGAAGGAGGGCCTCAGAGGATGATCTCAGGGACCGGGTAGGTTCACATGGGAAAAGACGGTCCTTGAGGTATTGCGGTCCTGAGCTATTTAAGGCTTTATATCAGCATGGTGCTGATAACACCAAGACTGCAGGTTCGATCTGCAGTGGGTAGACATAGCAGGCGACACAGCGACTCTTCCAAAGCAGCTCTTTATTTGTAAGCTGGAACAGAACTGAACTGAGGAGCTCAGTCAGCCTGCTTATATAGAGCTCCAGAACAATGTAACTGCTGCCATTTTCTAAAACTATCCAATCACTGAACGTCACTTTCGGTCCTTCATTTGCATAACTATCTACAGTATCCCCCTGCTGGCCCAGGGTGTGAACTTCAGTACATAACACGATCCCTGTATGGGACAGCTGCATATCCTTGTATTGTAGGGGGTTACACCAGATGACCCTCAGGGTCCCTTCCAACTCTACGGTATGATTCTGTGATTTCTGTGATAACTCATGGAGTTTCGCAGGCTCTCCACTCATGATCTAGTGGTGAATGAACTCCTAAAGTGATGTCAATAACTACTTCCTGTTTGCTGCAGCATCCAGTGACCAGGGACGTTCTAGATATAAGACATAAAGTATTGAGTCCAAAACTTGTTCCTTAACTGCTACAGCACCACTCACTCAATGGGGATTTCACATTCTGAACTTTAATATAATCTTAGCCCCTGAAAGGGGTTTTGTTGGGCAGGACTTAATTTGACCCTAGACCCCCACCATGGACTTTGCAGGAAAGAACTCTCATACTTACCCCACCCCACCCCGATCTTATGAAGAGGCAGGCTACAAAGCACAGAGGACTGATGTGCCCTTAAAATATGTTTTACTTCTTCTAAGACCTTTGTCCTATTGCTACTGACAAAGCCATATTTCTCCAGGTTGTCAGAGAAAGCAATATATAATGTTACCCACAGGGTCTGTCATATTTGATGGTGTTGCCCATAGGGCAACAGAGGTTGCTTCATTCTTGTTCGCTATTCTGTCAGCTCTGAAGCAGTGCAGAGACAAGATCATCGGAAAGATGTAAGACGTTCTGCACAACAGTTTGCTGCCATATTTTTTATCGCATTTGAGTCTACAAAATCTCTTGTGTTTGGACCTTGGGCTTTCAATATGCAATGATTAAGCTATCTGTTACTGCTTAAAATATATGTGTGTATATAAATGTGCTTAATCACTGGTAATGCCACACAAGAAATCATCATCATCATCATTTTATTTGTATGTGGCCTTTCCACAGTTAAAAAACACTGCTCAAGGCGGCTTACAACATGACAAGATTTACATAATTACAAAGATCATAAACAATAAATAAACCACATCAAAAAAATACACAACCAAATGGAAAACAATTTCCACATAAATCAGAATCTAAAACTAAGAATGCAGCATTAATATCACAGTTTAAAATGACATAGGTAAAAAATAACAGCAATTAAAACAAAAACAAAAAAACAGAGCCCTCTCTGTCCAGCAGCAACGGCAGCAGTCCTTTATGGAGCCTGCCAGGCCAATAATAATAATAATAATAATAAATTTTTATTTATATCCCTCCCATCTGGTTGGGTTTCCCCAGCCACTCTGGGTGGCTCCCAATCAAGTGTTAAAAACAATACAGCATTAAATATTAAAAACTTCCCTAAACAGGGCTGCCTTCAGATGTCTTTTAAAAATAGGATAGCTGCTTCTTTCCTTGACATCTGATGGGAGGGCGTTCCACAGGGCGGGTGCCACCACTGAGAAAGCCCTCTGCCTGGTTCCCTGTAACCTCACTTCTCGCAGTGAGGGAACCGCCAGAAGGCCCTCGGTGCTGGATCTCAGTGTCCGGGCTGAACTATAGGGGTGGAGACGCTCCTTCAGGTATACAGGACCAAGGCCGTTTAGGGCTTTAAAGGTCAGCACCAACACTTTGAATTGTGCTCGGAAATGTACTGGGAGCCAATGCAGATCTCTCAGGACTGGAAGAACTGGGGCCTTCAGGCGCTGAGCAGGGGAGTCCTCCTGGGTATGAGTATCTTGGGACCATTACACATGACAAGAAGATTCAAGACACCCAGCTGATTGTATTCATTTTGGTGTGGTAGGTGCGATGTTAAATTTTTTACTTCATGCGTTAGAACCTACAGCTTGTGTCACTGGGTCCCAGAAGCGGGGGAAGACCTTGGTAATATGGCGCCCTGCGTGAGGCCAAAATTTCACACATACACACACACACACAAAATTTCACACACACACTCCTTCCCAACGCTGGGCAATATCACCTCATGACTCCCACAGCATCTCAGCAAGGTTGGTCTCTGACCCAGAACTACTTGCTCCAAGAGATGCACATTATTAAAACAAGTCACCCCCAGTGTAACACGCAGCCTACCAGGAACCAATGGCAAAGTAAACGCAGAATTTATTTATTTTGCTTTTTCATAGATACAACATGCAGTATTGTTACACAACAAACGAGGGATTTCAAAGAGACAAATAGCTGTAGTTGCTTTATACATTTCTGCTTTGATAATGCTTGCTTTTAGTGTTACTTTGAATACAACCTTTTCTCATGCACATATGCACACACACTTTCTTGTATGAGAAAACGTTTTTATTTCCAAAACAACACTCAAAATGGATGAACATTGGGGTGGGGGGAGGCAGAATACAAGGGAGAGGAAGGTTTGGGAGAGGAAAGGGCGTCCATGGTTCTCCAACACAACCTGTTTGTAGCTGACTCCTTGATAGCTCAGAACAATACATCCTCATGCTTTGCAAACAAGTCTTCATATAGACATCAAATGGTTAGATACTCTCCTTTCACATAGCACTATATGCTATGTGCACTATAAGCTCAGTCCACTGTACTATCGGAGGTGTTGATCTGTCGTTCCAACACTAAAGTACCAGTTGTTTTGCCACCATAACTCCTCTAAGAGGCCAGATTCACTTCCCTTTTATCTAGTTCCAGAGGATATAGTTCAGCAGCATATTCACAACTTTAGATTTCAAAGACATCTCTTTCCTGACATTAACTTACCTGAACTAAGCTGTTCAGGGTGTAAAATCTCCCTCCTGAAAGAGAATACCCCTGTTCCTCTCTAGATTGCCTCTCTCAGAAAACTCCACCAGCGACATCTGCTAAAAATCAAGCCAGAAAGCCATAAAACGAGGAAGGCCCCACTAAGTACATGGAAATCCAGGGCCCTCTTCCAGCCCTCCCTTCACTTAACGTAAAGGACTTCCCACCAATGTTACACAGACAAAAATGCTCGGTTTGGAGAAGGTGAGAGTCTTTCTACTTACTGTTAAGTAGTAGGTGCAATGTTTGTGGGCAGATCCGTTCCGAGATCCAGGCCAGGATTTCAGAATGCCTTGCATTCATCACAGGCTGGTCCTT
The DNA here is from genome assembly GCF_965112155.1 of Podarcis liolepis. Classification (NCBI taxonomy): domain Eukaryota; kingdom Metazoa; phylum Chordata; class Lepidosauria; order Squamata; family Lacertidae; genus Podarcis; species Podarcis liolepis. The sequence continues at coordinate 82,521,365 of NC_139556.1, forward strand.
GGAATTTAATAATAATAATAATAATAATAATAATAATAATAATAATAATAATAATAATAATAATAATTTATTATTTATACCCCGCCCATCTGGCTGGGCCTCCCCAGCCACTCTGGGCGGCTTCCATAGAAACCAAAAATACAGTAAAATATCACACGTTAAAAACTTCCCTGAACAGGGCTGCCTTAAGATGTCTTCTGAATGTCAGATAGTTGTTTATCACTTTGACATCTGCTGGAAGGGCGTTCCACAGGGCGGGTGCCACTACCGAGAAGGCCCTCTGCCTGGTTCCCTGTAGCTTTGCTTCTCCCAATGAGGGAACCCCCAGAAGGCCCTCGGCGCTGGACCTCAGCGTCCGGGCAGAATGATGGGGGTGGAGACGCTCCTTCAGGTATACTGGACCGAGGCCATTATTTAGATATAGACAGAAAGGACATGGTAGATCCTGTTGCTGTAAATTCTGAAAGGAAGACTAGCTGCCTGCTCATGGTTGTATACAGCTTCCCACATGGCTCCAAAATCTGCTCCAGGCAGTCTCCCAAGCTTCAGGAGCAGATCTGTAGACTGCAGGGCAGGAGGAGAAGAAGGAGAAGTTCCATTGCATGAGGGGAATGCCCACCGCCTCTCAGCCTATTTCTGTAGGTCCCAGGATAGGGTGATTATGATTATGATCCACCCTCCACCACGTAAAATATAATATTGAAAACAGTTGAAAACAAATTGCATTGGCCTCAGGCGTCTGAGGCCACCATCTTGTTGCAGCTAAGACAATCTGGTTCTGGTTCAATGGGTGATCAGGTGGGAGCCACTTTTGTGCCACCGTGAATTCCACGATGGAGGAAAGATAGTGTAAGAAAACAAATAGAAAGGCATTGCCATTGTCTTAGAAAACATCTGTATGTGTTAAGTGTAACCGACACTCAGATCCTTATTCCTGGGAGTTCCAGGCCCTCTGAACACAATAGTAAGATTAGAAAAAAGTATTTCATAGTGTGCTACGTATGTTTTTTTACTGAAATCATTCCATTACTCTGGCTCTTTTGACCACAATGGTATAGAGGTTGGTGTGAGAAGTTAGTAACCCTTGGTTAGTTCCAGTGATGTCCTGAGGACAACATGTTCTATATATATATGTATTATAATGCAGTATACTCTCAAAAGTAGTGCAACAGGACTCACAAACTCACACAAGTCTACAACTTTCCTTCCATTTGCATCCAATTAAGTTACATTCAGTGTAGACCTAGTTAAATTCATAAACCTAAGTTAGTAATGTATGTTGATTTCAATGGATTTACTCTGAGTAGAACTAACATTGAATAGAATCATAGAATTATAGAATTGGAAGGGATCCCAAGGGTCATCTTGTCCAACCCCCTTCAGTGTAGGAATCCTACCCACAGCCGTCCCTGTTTGGGCTTGATCCAGCAACCTTCTGGTTAACAGCCAGAAGCACTGACCCCTTGCACCACAGAGACTTGAGTTCACAATCCATACGAGAAGGCTTTTTCTCACATTGGTCACGATTAAAAGGAAATAATCTGGATTTAACACATGGAAATTACAAATGAAAACCAGGATTAAATTTGGAAAGCTGTTTGTACACTCTGCAATTTGGACGCCTGAGATATCATAACCAAATTTTGCATTATGATCATTCTAAGTTATAAGATAAACAATGACAACTGTAAAATCAATGAACTAAGATATGTAAAATGCATAAATAAATAAAAAATTCTAAGTTTTCCAGGTTTTTGTATACAACCGAACACCATTTTGAATCAAGATGGAGGACTAAATATTTCAGAACTGCACTAATTTTATCCACCAATTTTGAAACTGAAATTATATTCTAGTTTCTTAGAATTCCCAAGGAATGCTGGGTACGAGGCTGCTAGTAAAGAAATAAATATCATGCTAGCCCATGCTACTATTACTATAATTTTGTTTTACTCCAGGAGGTCACAAGAGTCTGGCTTAACATACAGTTCAGAGTGAGTGAGGCTCTTCCTACTAGGCTAGACAGTTCACAGCTAGCTCCCTCATCTCTTCTCCAAAGAAGGTTGGTGGCATCAAAAGGAAAATGCCGCAAAAGGTTATAACTCCTCTTCCCCAGACTCCCAGGTGTTTGGGCTGCTTGTCCTAGTTTTATTAACTAATGATACCAAAAAAAAATTGGCAGATTATGATACAGAAAGCCTAAAAGAGGGATAGCCAACATGGTGCGCTACAGATGTTGTAGACCACAACTCCCATCACCCCTGGCAGTTAGACATGCTGGGTAGGGCTGGTGGGAGTTGTTGGAAACTTCTGGAGGACAAAATGTTCCTCATCCCTGGTCTAGAGTGAAGTCTGGCCAGGCCTCATTAATCACCGGTGCTTCAGAACTGGAGACCTCTAATACAGCCCACCCTGCAATTCCGTCAACAGACCTGCGGCGCTTAATACTTATCTAAGGCCTCGAAGGAAAGGAGGACCTGTGTTCTAACCTGTGCAGGTGCCTGCAGTTACGTAGCCATTAAGGTTTTATTTATGGTCAGACTCACTAGCTCTTAAGAGGTTAATGATTTAGTGTGCATTCAAGCCGAAACATGTTGTTTTTTCCTGATTAACAGCTTACCATGCAATCTTATATTTATCTTCTCCGAATTAAATCTAATTGTTTCCAGGGCTGAAATTTCAGGGCTGTGTGTTGTGTGTGGTTAAGTGTGACACATTTTCAGATTCCTGATATGGGAAGCTGAATATGCAACAACAATGTGCCCATTAACTAGGTGGTTGCAGAACAGGATTATTTCACACTCCAGAACTGGTGGGGTGATGTAGTGCACTGAAATATCCAGTATAAACCATGTTCTTCGTTGTTTTTCCTCATACTGAGAAGAACTGTATCTTTGACATCATCCAGTCCCTTCTGAGAGGAGGCGAATCACCTGCGGCCACAGTAGGATAAGAATGTATTTGGGGCCAAACACGACTGCACTTAATCTGTCTGGTTCTCCCTCCTTTTAAATAGAAGCTGAGAGGAGTGGACACTTCAAATTTGGAGCCTCCATGAACATGAGGCCTGTTGCATTCCTGACAACTATACCCTCTCCCCAGGCTTATACTGTATTTACATCAGAAAGGAAACTGCCATTGACATCTCCTTCCTAGAGCAAATAGCAGCAGTAGGGGTTGGGATTGGGGGGGTCAACAGAAACTGCAGCGGGCAGGAGTGTTACTGTAAAACCCTTCCTTCATATCAAAGTCCCAGCTCATGGGGACGATGGAGACAATTGCCTGCACTCACATACGAAAAGTGTCCATATCGTTTAGAAGCCATGAAGAGAAGTGTTATGTACTGAGTTGAATAGGATCCAAAATGCAGCAGCCTGATTGGTCCTAGAACAATGCAGCAGTATGATTGGTCTGTAGTAGCCACCCAATCCAGCTCCAGATGGAAGTGAATCCACAACCTGATTGGCCTACAGGAGAATTAATAATAATAATAATAATAATAATAATAATAATAATAATAATAAATTTTATTTATATCCCGCCCTCCCCAGCCGAAGCCGGGCTCAGGGCGGCTAACAACACTAAAATTCCGGAATTCCGGAATTAGCCAATCACGTGCAGCCTATTGTGTAAATAATGTATATAAAGCAGATACTTGAGGGGACTTTCATTCCTCCTCACCACTATGAGCTGAATAAAGAGCATGAAATCCACACTTGACTCTGAGTATATTTCAAGAAGACAGGCCAAAGTCTTCAAAAGAGGTCCTCCATGAACACAAGTTTATTTTAGTGAAGCTAAAATGCCACATCATCTCCTTGACACCTTCTGGGTTTTTTAATGAAAATGCACCTTCGATGCAAACTGTATGTTTCCATATTTATCACGGCCATGTTCCCAACAAATTCCAAGCTCTTTGAAGTCCCATTGTTCACAAAGGGATGAGGAAACACAGAAAGCTGCCTTATATCAAGTCAGACCGGTGGTCCATTTAGCTCAGTATTGTCTAGTATTGTCTCTGGTTTCAGACCAGAGTCTCTCTCCCAGCTCTACCTGGAGGTGACAGGGATTCAACCCGGGACCTTCTGCATGCAAGGCCGATGCTCTTCCACTGAGCTATGGCCCTTCTGATGTAAAGCACAAATATTTCCTATTGAAATAAACAGGACTTTCTGGTGGTATCCTTACATGGGGAGCCGCCCAGGGATTCAATGATTTCGGACGGTGGATGTAAGATGCTCACATTAGTAGTCATAGGACCTTTGTTTTGCAAGGCCTCCTCCAGAGGATGTTCTGCCTGGTTGAAACCTAGTTCCTCCTCATCTAGATATCTCATTTTAGTCCAAAAGCCCGAAGAGATCTCCTTGGGGGTGGTTTTCCTTTTAGGGGGCAATATACTGCCCTCCCTTATGTGTTGTGCTTTCATAATTAAAGGAGGGTTTATCTCTGCCTTTACCTGGAGGTTAAGTGGGCGACGGTCTGCTGAGTTATATTCCTGTGTAGGAATCTTTTATATATATATATGCTTGTTGTCTTTGTCCATGGAGTTTTCTTGGCAGGGATACTGGAGTGGCTTGCTGGTTCCTGCTCCAGGTGGATTATGGTGCTGGAGGAGACTCTTGAGAGTCCCATGGACTGCAAGAAGATCAAACCTATCCATTCTGAAGGAAATCAGCCCTGAGTGCTCACTGGAAGGACAGATCCTGAAGCTGAGGCTCCAATACTTTGGCCACCTCATGAGAAGAGAAGACTCCCTGGAAAAGACCCTGATGCTGGGAAAGATGGAGGGCACAAGGAGAAGGGGACGACAGAGGACAAGATGGTTGGATAGTGTTCTCGAAGGCACCAGCATAAGTTTGACCAAACTGCGGGAGGCAGTGGAAGACAGGAGTGCCTGGCGTGCTCTGGTCCATGGGGTCACGAAGAGTCGGACACGACTAAACGACTAAGTAACAACAACAGGAATCATTTTGGAGGAAATCTGGTCCTTTTTTAGGTCATCCTCCTGGAATGGGACATTAAACAGTGCGATGCTATACACATCCGCTGTGAATAGTTCACAATTCAGTTAAACTGACTCCCAGGTAAGCATGTGTAGGATTACACTCCTAACATGGCTAAATACAGGTATATTCCATTATTTTTACTGACTGACTTTATCTTCTTTTTCTTTTATTTTTACTTACTGGCTTTGTCTACTTTTTCCCTTCTTTTTATTATTTTGCAATGTGGGTGATACAATGTCATTTGGGTCCCGCTGTGCCCTAAACTCGATCTTCACCCACCAACATACCTTTCTAACCTCAATCCTAGGTGCGGATGCTCAGAAAGCAAGTCTCTCTGGATTTAATTCGGTGGGATGCTTCCTAGTAGGCATCTTTGGAGTCACGGCCTAATTATCTGGCAAAGGAACCTGGCTGTTGTAATGCTGCGCTTTTTAAAGCGTAGTGCATATTCAAGCTGTTTCCGTTGCCAACTGATATTCCAACGCAGCAAAAGAAGGAGGAACCAAGGAAAAGGTCAACACTATACTTAGAGAAGACACAGAGGGCTTCTGTGAGCCAAGGTTAGTCCTGAAGTGATTTTGCACAAGGTAAGGGGACGAACTTGCCATCTGCAAGGCTAAGAAATCAACCGTATCTTTTTTTTGAAAAATAAATAAAGCAGCAAAGTCAATGGCTTATGAAGAGTGTATAGTGGTACCTCGGGTTACAGACTCTTCAGGTTACAGACACTTCAGGTTACAGATGCTTCAGGTTACAGACTCTGCTAACCCAGAAATAGTACCTCGGGTTAAGAACTTTGCTTCAGGATGAGAACAGAAATCGTGCACCGGTGGCGCGGCGGCAGCGGGAGGCCCCATTAGCTAAAGTGGTACCTCAGGTTAAGAACAGTTTCAGGTTAAGAACGGACCTCCAGAATGAATTAAGTTCTTAACCTGAGGTAAAAATAAAGGTAAAGGGACCCCTGCCCATTAGGTCCAGTTGTGGCCGACTCTGGGGTTGCAGCGCTCATTCACTTTATTGGCCGAGGGAGCCAACGTACAGCTTCCGGGTTATGTGGCCAGCATGACTAAGCCGCTCCTGGCGAACCAGAGCAGCGCACAGAAATGCCATTTACCTTCCCACCAGAGTGGTACCTATTTATCTACTTGCACTTTGACGTGCTTTCGAACTACTAGGTTGGCAGGAGCAGGGACCGAGCAACGGGAGCTCACCTCATTGCGGGGATTCGAACCACTGACCTTCTGATCGGCAAGTCCTAGGCTCTGTGGTTTAACCCACAGCGCCACCCGAGGTACCACTGTATATATAAGAAAATAAGATGAGCCTGCTGAATCAGGTCAATGGCCCTTGTGACCCAGTATCACAGTGACCGACCAGGTGCCTGTGGGAAGCCTGCAAGATGGACATGAGTGCAACAGCACTCTGCCCCCCAAGCAGTTCCCGACAACTCGTATTCAGACACATATTGCCCCTGATAGCCTTGGCCCCCTTGAATTTGTCTAATCTTCTTTTAAAGCCGTCCAAGTTAGTGGCCACCAATGCCTCATGAGTACCATAGTTTAACCACGTATTTCATGAAGAAATATGGACCTACCAACATTCAGCTTACGGTAATTGGATGTCTGCAAGTTCTAGTATAAGTAGAGAGGGAGACAAACTCTTCTCTATCCACTTTCTCTGTGCCATGCACAATTTTATAAGCTTATATAACGTCGCCTCTTACTTGCCTTTTCTCTAAAATAGAAAGTCCCGAAAACTGCAATCTTTCCTCATAGAGGAAACTTTCCTTTTTATTATTATTTTTTTAAAAAAAAAATGTTTTGTAGTCAGGGAGCAGCCAGCCAGGCATGTACATAGTTACAGATGCTCTTTTTATTATTGTTACTTTTAAAATATATTACCCTTTTCTACAACAAAATGGTTCTTATTATTCCCGAGTAAATGTGTTTAGCATTAAAGCAGGGGAGGTGAGCTCCGTTGTATTCCTGTAAGTCATGATGGTGCTATGATTTAGGTGAGTTTTTAAAATATGAAACTGAACATGCTCAGAGTGTTCCTTTAAATAAATAAGAAAACTGTAATCAATATGAAAGAAAGAAAGAAAGAAAGAAAGGAAGGAAGGAAGGAAGGAAGGAAGGAAGGAAGGAAGGAAGGAAGGAAGAAAGGAAGGAAGGAAGGAAGGAAGGAAGGTTCTAAGCAGTATTTTCCACTGGTTTTATTGTGATTGAACTCAGGGACCATTTATGGGCCAGATGAGGAGTAAAACAGTAAGGTATTTATAAAATATAACCATAAAATATGATTTTACAAGCGTGGGATGCAAATAACTACACAACCTTAGTTCTGTGCCCACAAGAAGGCTTTGTGCTTATGTCTCATCATAAGATCCTTTTTCCAAAAGCCAGACAGCAAGCCACTTTCAGAAGTGATGAAGCTGTCCAGAGTAGCTTCTGATATCGGGCACAGCAAGGATCTGTCACTCAAAGCAGGTAGGAACATCCAGAAACCCTCAGGTCCACTTCAAGCAGAAGTGGGCCCATAATTGAAATATGTGGTGTTATAGATGTGGGGTTGTGTCCAATGTTATTCCTACTCAGAACAGACCCATTGAAGTTAGTGAACAGGGAAGACTCAGATTTGCTGATTTAGCCCTGTTCTGAGCAGGACTTAGGGTATAATCCACTGTTTGCATAATGATAAAGAGTGTGATGCATTTTATTTGGTTTCCATTTATGACTCATTCCTAAAAAACAATAAAGGAAAAGGAAAAATTGGTGGGCGTTCGCATCTCCCAGAAATGCAAATTCCCCAAGTTTATTTATTCCTTAATGAGGCTTTTGTACATGAAAGAATGGACCAAATGTAGGATCACTTTTTCAGAGAATAAGAATTTACATAAATGCCTGCTAATGGCATGTGATCAGGAATGGGTATTTACATCTGCCTATATAATTTATTTGATCGCCTTTTCTTAATGGGTCTACAGCATCAGGTTCCAGACCAACCCCATGCAAATATTATGCTAAACTCTTTTGTACAAAAAAGGGGGGAAACCAACCTATGGCACATAACTTAGTTTGTTCATAAAATATCCATCACAGAATTTCACAAGTCTTGAGCAGCTTGATATAAATGAGGACATTGTAGAAAATATGAAACTAGATACGTGTTTGATATAGGCTTATATTATTCGTCTCCCCAATTTCTCGTGTTAAGAATATTTTCTGCCTTGTCCATTCCCGTGCAAAAAAAAAAAATATGCATTATCCCCTTATGCCATCCAATCACCTCTGCCCATTATGGTAAAAGAACATTTTTCATTTTTTTATTACAATCATCTCGAAGACAGGAAGAATGAGCACCTTGAACATACTGTAAAGATTTAAAATTCATACTGTGTGCATCAATCATCTTGTGAGTTACATATATCAACAGCCTCCAAGTAATGTTAAGAATATGAACCAACTACTGTATTCAAGCGAGTCTTATTGGAAACATGTCAGATAAGAAGCGGGTGTTGAATACATTTGGTGGGTACCAGGCAGTTGCCTAGGATGAAAGTGTAGAATTAGAATAGCTGCATGTAGCATTAGTTAGTTTTCACATATAATACTGGGTACCCATTCACATAAATATATATCACCAATCAGCTGAGTCTTCTGGAATTTTGAATTAGCTGGGTATCAATTTATTTGGAGAAAGCTGTTGGTTTGGTGCAGGTTGTGGTTTTTTTTAATGTCAGAACCTAGCATTCCACTGGCACTATAAGCATTTTCTCCAGCACTGTGTGTTCGTGTGTGTGTGCAATCGGAGCAAATATAACTTTTACAATTCCCTTGCTAGTTCCGTCTAATGTGTTTTTAAAATCTGAGTGCCAGGCCTTTGCTTGGAAGTTTGACACACATTTCTTTTACAAGCTAAGCCGGAGTATGTTTGCGCAGAAGTAACCACCATGGTAGTTGAGGGGGGAGGTTTCCTCAATCCCAGGAAAATGTATAGAAAATGATGGCAAACCAAAAATTAACATTTTAAAAATTGTTGTTGTCTTTGAAATTCTCATAGCTTACGCCACCTTGCTGCGCTTTCCTCATTCTGCTCCACTGAGGACTGGATGTCTTTTCTGACAAACAGGCGGCTTCTCATACGTAATAAAGCAAAAGGACAGGACAGGAAGATCTAAACTGCCCCACAGCCTGACTTCGGGAACTCACTCCAGAGCTTGTATTCCTCTTGTAGTAATGCCCACTTGAGTGGAATTACGGTACTCCAGAGGAAGTGACTTGGGGGGCTGATCCTTTACCCTTTTTGAACTGGATCCTGTGCGTGCTTCACTTAGCCACTGAGTCCCGTTAAGCCCAGTAGGGCTTAAAGGTAAAGGTAAAGGGACGCCTGACCATTAGGTCCAGTCGTGGCCGACTCTGGGGTTGCGGTGCTCATCTCGCTTTACTGGCCGAGGGAGCCAGTGTACAGCTTCCGGTTCATGTGGCCAGCATGACTAAGCCACTTATGGCGAACCAGAGCAGCACATGGAAATGCCGTTTACCTTCCCGCCAGAGCGGTACCTATTTATCTACTTGCACTTTGACATGCTTTCGAACTGCTAGGTTGGCAGGAGCAGGGACCGAGCAACGGGAGCTCACCCTGTTGCAGGGATTCGAACTGCCGACCTTCTGATCGGCAAGTCCTAGGCTCTGTGGTTTAACCCACAGTGCCACCTGCGTCCCTCCAGTATGAGTTCAATCAGACTCCTTTCCTCCTTGGAAGTCCAACGGCATAGCAGCCTCACTGGGAAAATCACTCCTGCTGATGGATGCCCATGTCATACAATGTGTAAAGACGGGAGGGTTTGTTTTCCTTCCAGGTTCAAGGCTTTAGCTTCCGGTCACAAATATCACATTTCTCTAGCAGAAAACTTGCACTTTTACTGACCCAGAGTGCTGTCCGCCTCCCTAGCGACGCTTGTGAAATGGAGAGTCTGGAAGGGCAATTGCAGAACTCTGGAGAGGCCTTCAAAGGATGCTCATCTGAATACTCTTTTCTCTGTCTCATGTTTGCCCTTTCTCTTATGGCCCTTAACCTTCCTGGAAGACAAAACTGAGAGATGGAGCATGTGCTCCTACTAGGCGTCCTTGCTTTTCGCTAATCTGTGTGTTTAGAGTCTTCCACGCTATACATTTCTATTTCATACAACATATTTAACACACATAATTTCCCTCAAAGAATCATGGGAACCGTAGTTTGCTAAGGGTGATGGAGATGCCTATCCACCTCACAGAAACTACAGTTCCCTGAGTTTCCTGGAAAGAGGCTTTGATTGTCAAAAGCAGTTTAAGTTTGTGGTGTGGATGTCTGCCTTCATTTCTGTGCCAGAATAGCCACAGCCCTCGGATTCTATGCATGAAATTGAAGCGGAACCCCTAAAATACAGAGAGGAGGGGGCAAGACTCTAGTGGGGTGGGGTATGTGCAAAGTATAAAATGTCAGCTAAAATGTGTTTAAGTGTAACTAGTCCTCATGGTTTTAATTTTTAGGATTAGGATCCTATTAGGATCCCAATTCTTCCATGCACAATTCCAGAGGTGAGGCTGAACTTATCTCTCCAGCTGAAATCCAGCCCCTTCCCTTCAGTCTCCTTAGGTCTGTCTTAAAAACCGGGCCTGACACCTATAAAACTAAGGCTTTGGGGTCTAGTTCTCTCAAACAGTGCAGGAAGTCACCCTTAGTCCGGACTGTTCAAATCCAGACTGCAGAGAGAGGCTCATAGTCTGAATTTCTACCCAGTTCAACATGACGTCTCCTTTTGCTGGTGTTATGGATTCCGTACGAAGCTGGCATCTTAAGCTGCTTTGAGCAAAGGTCATGAACTCCTGAAGCTTAAGCACAATTTCTACCCAGTTCCTGGCTAGGCAAACCAAGACACAGACCCACACACCCATGTGCTTCCCAATTTCCTGCCTAAGAGGCCTGTCAGTTGGCGGTCAAGGAGATCTCAAAAGCACAACTCTTGTAGATTAGACTGCAAAATGAGATCAGAACGAGATTAGTAAAAAAAAAACCATGTCCAATCTTGGCTTAAATCAGGAGCATTCAAAGCAGGGACATAGATAAGCTTCTGGGACTTTGCTGCCTCCTTGTTAAGACCTCCAAGTACCCACTTCGCTACAGCCCGGGACTGTAAAGCCAACAGAAGCCCCCATCGTTCAAACCTTGACTTTTGCATTGATGCACTGTGAGCTTCTCCAGCACCCTTCAGCCCTGAGCAGAGGACCTGCTGGCTGGTGGAGATCAGGAGAGTTGGAGTCCAGCAATGTCTGGAGGACCACAGAGATTTCCCCACCCCCAGTGAAGATTATTATGTAAGACTGGACCCCCAAACTAGCTTTGGTTTCAATGGGAATCCCTTGGAGCAATGCGGTGTAGTGGTCACAGTGTCCAAATGGGACTTGGAAGATGATGGTTCAAATCCACACTCGGCCATGAAGCTCACTGGGTGACCGGGGGTGGGCGGAGGAATCCACTGCCCCTCAGCCAAACCTACCTCACAGGGTTGTTGTGGGAATTAATTGTTGAGGCGGAGAACCGTGTGCACCCCCTTGACCTCCTTGGAATGAAATGTGGGGCATAAATGCAGTAATTAATAAGTAAATGTGTTTCCGAGAACAATTCAAAGTGTTGGTTCTGACCTTTAGAGCCCTAAATGGCTTTGGCCCCATATACCCACCCCTATCGTTCAGCCCGGACACTGAGGTCCAGCTCCGAGGGCCTTTGGGTGGTTCCCTCACTGTGAGAAGTGAGGTTACAATGAACCAGGTAGAGGGCCATCTCAGTGGCGTAGCGTGGGGGGGTGCAGGGGGGCCAGCCGCACCGGGCGCAACATCTGGGGGGCGCGCTCACACTCTCAGCTCTCTGCCCCTACCTGGCTCACTCACTCTCTCTCACTGCAGTGCTGGCTGTGCGAATCCGATCCGAGCCGCCGGGTCGCCGCCCACTGTGGAGGGGGGGTGCCAGGCGTGCGGTGCGGAGAGAGAGCGAGGGACTGTCTGGGGGAGGGATAGTGCAGCGGCCGCCCAGCGCAGCGCTGAGCGCGGGAGAGAACCACACCAGACCAGACAGGCAGCAGCAAGAAGAAGCTGGCAGCGGCGGCAGGTTAGGGGTTAGGGGGCGCAAATTTCTTGCCTTGCCCCGGGTTAGGGGGCGAAAATTACTTGCCTTGCCCCGGGTGCTGACAACCCACGCTACGCCACTGGGCCATCTCGGTGGTGGCACCCACCCTGTGGAACGCCCTCCCATCAGATGTAAAGCAAATAAACAACTCTCTGACTTTTAGAAGACATCTGAAGGCAACCCTGTTCTGGGAAGTTTTTAGTGTTTGATGCTGTATTGTGTTTTTTACTCTATTTTGTTGGGAGTGGACCAGACTGGCTGGGGAAACCCAGTCAGACAGGTGGCATATAACCAAACAAGGGTAGGGTAGGGTAAAAGCTACAAACCTCAAACCAATTCGAATGGAATCACCCGAGGTGAATTCAACTTCTCTGACTTCCGGATCTCTAGAAAAGGTCAAAGTAACACTAGCTTGACACTGTTTGGGGTTCGTTTTCATTTTTGTTCTCCCCATTTCCTTTCCTTTTCCAATAGCTTCATAATTCCATTTCCTCCGCATTAATATTGCTTTCATGGTCTCCTTATTTGGAGAAAGGGAGAGGGCAGAAAATCTGCTTTTTTATGCTCCACTTATGTGACTGGAACTTACTCCCAAGTAAAGACTGTGTAAGGGCTGCAGCCTGGCAGCGCACCTCTTTGCATGTTAACACTGAGAAGGGAGACCCATCTTCAATGGGGCTTACTCCCAAGTAAGCGTGAAGAGGATCGCAGCCCCGGACTCGCTTAAACTCAGGTTTTCAGTTCACAGAAGGACGTTCCTTCCGCTACAGTTAAGGTGTTAGGTGTGTGAATCGACTTCTAGTGAATGCAGGTTTCGGTGCCTTCTTTTCGAAGGCGGACAGTGAAGATCGAAGTGTCTCCCAGCCGTTGCAAGTGGCGCCCTAAAAACGCTGCGCGGAAGTGCTATTAATTGCGGGAGGGAAGGAGCGAGCTGTTAAATGGACCCGATCCATTCAAAGGCAAAAAGCTTCAAGTCTCATTGGTTTTTAAGGGGTTTTAAGTGCGCTGCCTTCAAATCCAGGAGATTGCCAGCGCGATCCTATGCAGGGCTACCCAAAAGTGATATTTATTCCAAGGTAAATGTGTGTATACAGGATTGCGTGCTGTCACAATCTGGTGTTAACTGCTGTTGCTTCCTGGGGTGCAAGACCCACTGGACACCATGAGCCTTGTTTTGGGAGCAGACACGCGCTGCAAAAAGTGCCAGATCCGGCTCATTTGGCTGTTTTGCCACTGATGCGTCTTGCGCAGGATAGGTTGGGGGGGCCCCGACATTCTCCCCCTCCTCAGGCCATTTTATTGGAAGGGAGCCCCATCACCAGTTGTGATCCAATTACTTTGTCGTGTAAATGTATTTAGGATTGCCATGTAAGCAGGGGGGGGGGGATAGCTGCAATCCGGCCCGCGCTTAAAGGTAAAGGGACCCCTGACCGCTAGGTCCAGTCGCGGACGACTCTGGGGTTGCGGCGCTCATAAAAGCAAGACCACCTTTAACTTGGGCGCACTTTAACTTGGGGGCCCCCAACTAAGGGCGTTTCAGCTTTGGCTGTCAAGTAAAGTTTGCAGGCTTCCGATTGCTTTCTCAGAGGACTCAACGCCACCTCTGAAGGCACCGTTTGACTTCCGAGGCTGACCTCTGAAAGGCCTTCCTGCAGCCAGTACCCTGAACCAAGGGGAGAGAAATGAAATTTGATCGCCCTCTCTGCATGGCAAATGGACTTCTACCTAACTATAAAGAGAGGGGCTTGGCTTTTTCTTTCTTCTTTTCTTTCCCTTTTTTGCTCTCTGTGAGTTAATGACAGGCAAGCCTAATGCGTAAACTTTATATTTAAAAATCCGCTCCAAAATCAGAATGCAGAAAAGTCACTGAGGCTGTGACGAGGCTGGGCAGAAGGCAGGATGAGGCCATTGGTGTAGCCGAAAAGTAGTCGGGGGGCAGCTGCCCCCCCCATCAAGTAAATAAATAAAAATATTTAACTAAAAGTAGAAATTGTAGAAAGATTTTGACATGTTTTTTTCCCTGAGCCCTTGGGGTCAAAAGAAAGGACGTAATTTAAGGCAACTGATGTTGAGACATTCCATTTCGAATCTGCTAGACAGAGCCAGACAGAGGATGGTGACAGGTGAGGGTCCTGCGTCCCCAATATAACCCTGGCTACGCCTATGGATGAGGCCACGATCCCATCCAGTCCCTCTCCGCCTTTCCAGTCAATCCACCTCTTCCCGTGGTTCTTGACTTCCCCTGCCGGGAAGGTTAGGCACCAGGGGAGTTGACCGGTCTTCTGACAGCCCAGGAACACAGGAAATTTCCTTTTCTTTCTTTCTCTCTTTCTTTCTTTCTTTCTTTCTTTCTTAAGCAACCTGAAACGAACACCCACCCAGCACGCCAGCAACAACAGGAAAGCGTGCAGAGCTCCCCGCCCCCTTCCCCAAGAACAACCGGTCAAGGGCTAGACCCCCTCTGCGCCCCCATTTAACATTCTCACGACGGCGCTGTCCCCGGGGGACGCAAATTGGTTTAAGTAATCGCGGGCCGGCGAGAGCTACATCCGAGGGAATCCGACTGATTAGCGCGCGGGTTTTCTGTCTACACGGCGCCCCTCACGTTCCAAATCGTTCTTGGCTTCCTATATTATGATGTAGATGTAGTTCTATATAATGGATGTAGATCTGTTTTGGTTTTAAAAACAGTAGCGCGTGTTCCAAAACATTCTTATTATTGGAGCTCCTGCTGCAATTGTTCGTATCGAGCGTGGACCGCTCTAGTGGATACCCGCAATATTATATATAATATATGTATATAACGAGCTTATTGAATAATCAAGCTAACAGCCTTATTGACAAACCGGTTTGCTTCGATTGAAGACCATTGGCATTAAAAGGCTGAGTTCAAAATTAAGAAGCGGCTCGCCAAGGGAGCCTCGCTTCCCAGGATAATCTTCCTGGTTTCAGGAGAGACGTTTCCCTGGGATTCACACTGCAAAACCCCATACGTGTCTACTCGGAAGTATTCCACAGCTTAAGCAAGATCGGGCTGACCTTGACTTCAGTTGTACCCCGAAGCTGGTTTCCTCTGCTCTGTGATCTGGGCTATTGAATGGAACGAAGGCAGCTGAGATTTAGAAAGACACTCTGAGAAAGATGTGATCTTATGGGCGCTTACTCGGAAGTCAGTCCCACAGAAGCCTGTGGAGTAAACGTGCAATGGACGGGGCGGTCCAAGAGAAAGTTGGACTTGTCCTTGAGCGCAGTTCTGGGTATGTCTACTCAAGAGCAGGTTAGAGTAGAAGGCTAGACGGCCTACCAGAATAACAGGCAGGCTTTATTGTTCTGAAGTAAACTTCACTACTTTAAGGGAACGGCTTAAAATCGCACCCATCCACTCCAAATTCGGTTTATTCGGAAATCGACTCTGTTGGTCTCAGTGGGGAGCACGACTGCAAGAACTCGTGGGCGCAGGATCGCACCCTGAAGGATCCATGGTGCTGCGAGCGGTGTTTGTTTCTTTGCTTGGAAATAATTCTCACTGAATTCATTGTGTCTTAGTCCCAGGTAAATGGCAACGTTTAGCATTTCGTTAAGTCTTAATTAATACGGTGGGTATTATTTCAGAGTAAACATTTTGGGGCCCGATCCCGTTGCCCGTTTCTACTCAAAAGCAAGTGCCAGAGATTGAACCCAATGGGGTTTCTTATTCCCCAGAAAGTGAGTTCAGGGTGGTACAGAATAAGTACTGCTTAGAGCTGCCCCACAGCAAATTTCAGTGAAACCTTTATTCGTACATTAATGCTGCTATTCTATACATTTAACTTGCCTCAGACTTACTTATGAGTAAGTCCGGAGGCCTCAAGCTTACTTCTGAGTAGACATGTGTAGGACTGCACAGTCAGTGAGATTAGGAGCAATGTAAACCCACCCTCCTGCGCCGATTCATAACTCTCTATTAAGCCGAAAACTGCCCAATTTATTGCACGTTTGCCCCAATTGCGCCATCTGAGAGAAACTCGTGAATTGTCTAAAAGGCTTACCGCACAATCCTACGGTTGCCTACTCAGAGATAAACCCCACGGAATTCAATGGGATTTACTCCCAGGTAAAAACTGGAAATTCTAGGCACAGTTTCTGGGGAGTAAGCCTCATTGCAATCAGTTGGATTTCCTTCTGAGTAGACGTGCGCTGGATTGTACTTCTCTCTTCTAGATTATATGAAGACTAAATTGAGATGTGAAATCATTATTCCCATCGCTCTTCAAATATATATATATCTTATCTGAATGCCTATATATATATATATATATATAGGCATTCAGATGAGAGTGTATACTAAACCAAACTGTATACTAAACCAAATTTCTAGAGTGGAAATAAAAGGGACTAAAGGCATGAAGGACTACTAAGCCGTTCGTGTTTGATAGATTAGTTTGCCCTTTAAAATATGCAGAGAGAAACCTGCAAACTCCGTGAGGATTTAAACACGCACAGAGAAAAGAGAAAAGAGAGAAAGAAAGAGAGAAAGAACCAGGGGGGGGGGCAGAAGGGGTGGAAATAAAGATAGGTAGAATGGCACTACTGATTTAATTGGAACCACGAACAGAAGTTATGCGAAACCATCAGCTAAAACTTTACTCTCTCTTTCTTTCTTTTTCCATTCAATAGATTGCAAAGTGTCTTAATTCATAACTTGGCACTTATTGAAAATCGTGACGTCAACAATGAATGAATCAAAAGCGGAGCAAACCTGAGTGGAACAAAATAGATCGTGCGGACAACAACATGTAAATGGAAAGTAACAGCATATTTTTCTCCGGCTTTTCTCCTCCTTCCCCCCCCTCCCCACCCCCTTCTTCTTTCCTCCTCCTCAATAACTTAAAATACTCTAGAAAAAATACGGTCAATATAAATAACTTTTTTTTGTTTTTCTGTTTTCATGGAGAACAAATAATTACAAATCTCTGTTCCTAGCAGAGTTCGACTTGCGACGAGGTCTTCCTCCTCTTCCTCCTTCTCCTCCTCTTTCCCCTCCCCCCCCCCATTTTCTTGGCAAAAAAGTGCCCTCAGCTCTGGAAGGCTTTCAGCGGATGAAGGTACCCGGCTACTCCGTAGTTCCTTCTCCTTCCCCCTCCCCTCCACCAGCCCAGATTATAGCTATATAAGCCTTTCGGAAAGGAAAATATATATAGATATATAATATCACAAGATTACGGGAATGGGTACACCTTTATGAAATCAGATGGGAAGTTTGGACAGAACTATCAAGCCACGAGCTATCGCAGCCCGAAGGAACACTTCGGCCTGTATCCTTTTCAAAAAAAATATATGCGTGCGCTCCATAGACTTCCTGTCGTTATTGGGACGGGGCATTGCGGCTGCTCGTGGGTGCAATACAATCTTTATCTTGGATGGGGAGGGAGAAAACAAACTGCTATTTGTTTCCTTACTTATTAGGGTTGGAAATCAGATAGTGGTGGTTTTCCCCCCCTCTAAACACACCCTTAAATAAAAAAAAATTTAAAAAGCTGGAAGCCCCGATCCGGATACAGTTAGTCGCGCATCAATTCCATCGAAATCAATAGAATTTATGTCAGTCGCGACTGACTATTGATTTTGATGCGAGGTGGAGTCTCCTCTGCTCGGCTTGGAAAACAGAAGCAGCTGAGATGGTCCATTAAGTGTGGAAGGCATTCAAAATTCTACCAGGATGGTAATAGCTTTTTTTTTTTATGAAGACCGACCAAAATGCCATCACCAAACTTTCGAAATCTCCAGACCTCATCGGGCTCGACTGCTGAGCCCAAAAAGGGGGTTGTTTTTTTTGGGGGGGGGGGCTTTTGGAGAGGTGAGAAAAATCCGAAATCTGCGTGTCATAGGGCGCCTGCTTACTCGAAAGTAAGCCCTTGTGCTCAGTGGAAGTTTTATCTTCCCTTGCAGAGTGGAGTGTAAGCTTCAGTGTTTACTCGAGGCCACAATCCTGTCCCCGCAGTGATTTCAAGGAGCTTAGGCTATGCATAAGGTCAGAAGGCTGCTTTCTCCGGATCGGGGCCTTGGGTTAAAATCTCTCTCTTGGGGGATCCAGAGACTTGGCTTCGTTTTGTGTGGGTTTTTATTTTTTGTGTGGTGGTGGTTCTGATCGAGGTGAAGTGCAAATGATCCGAAGGGACGCCAAGAACAAATAAAAATAAAAGCAAACAAATACATGCAGACCCGGAACTCCACGAGTAGAAGAAGAGTCCCGGTCACTCACTTTCCCCATTAGAAATTGGCAGAGAAATAACCGTCTGTCTGTCTCTCTTTCTCTCTCTTTCACACACACGCACACACATTTTTTTATATATATAAAAAAATTCACCGCCCACCCCCCACCGCCCCTACCCCCAATTTTTAAATTCTTCTTTCCTTCTCATCTCCGTTTCCAGACTGTGGCTGTTAAAACTCAAGTATCTGATGCAACGTGGAAGGAGGCCCGCCTCTCTTATCAAATTTCTCGTATTAAAGTGATCTTCGCAGAAAAAGGTCAGTTTCAAAACCTGTGAACTTCCCAGCTGCGCGTCTATTTCATCTAATTCTTTTAAATAAGTATATATCTTCCCGCCAGTTTCTGAGCAAGCTCTACGTTTTCTCCTCCTCCTTAGTATTCTTATTATATTATTAGCAGTAGTAGAAGGGAGCTCTTCCCCTCCCTCCATTTCAAAAGGAAAAAAAAAAACCCACATTGTTCCTTTTATTTGTTCATCGCCTTGGGTCTATAATATAGAGAGAGTTGTTTCGTTCCGGGGAACGCCTCGTGCTTCTTTCGTCTTTCACATTTTAAGTCGCGCAGGACCAAGACAGAAAGTGGGGGGTGGCGGTGGAAAAGCCCTTCCTCCGGCTCCGTGTCGGCCTCAGTAGAGGAGAGCTGGCCGCGGAGGGAGGAGGAAGAGGCGGGCAGTCTTCTGCGCACGCGCGCGCTGGGATTGCAACGTGCCCCGGCGGCGGCTGCGGCGGCTGCAGGAAGAGTCACAGGCCCAGGGCGGCCGCGTGCTTTTTGGCTTTGAGTCTGAGGTCCGCGATGCTGGAGTTCTTGCTGGTGGTCTTGGCCGCCGCGGCCGCCGCCACCACCGAAGCGGCCGAGGCGGACTCGGCGGCCAGCGTGGCCAGAGGGAGCCCGAAAGGCGGCGCCGGGAACATCATGTAGGGCGCGTGCGCGGCCAGGTGCGGGTGGAGGTGGTGGTGCGCGTGCGCCACGGCGCTGTCGAGCTGCAGCTGCGCCTGCACCTGAAAGGACAAGGGCGTCACGTTGCAATGACTGTCCTGAAAGGGGCAACGAGAGGGGAAAGGGGGGGGAGGAGACAAGAGTGTTAGGACGACCGCCATCTCAAACCCTCCCCACAGCCTCCAGGGCTCCAAGCCGCCTCAGCCCACTTGGCAGGGGGAAAGGCCCGCGGAACTCATGGAGACTTGACTTCTGAATACACTTTCAGTGCCACCCTCAGCTACTTCTTGTTTTTAGCAGGGTGGGGAAGAGACTAAAGGGGTGCATGGTTTGACTAACTGAGGAAGGGGATCCTTTGGGGTTTGTGGCTTGCATTGATCCCCCTTTGCTACTTTCCCCCTCATTTTGTTGTTTTATTTGTTGAATTTATATAACCGCCCTAGACTGCCAGGAGGTCTCAGGGCACTTCACAAAATCAAATTATGAAACTGCAAAATATATAATCAAAATAACAACAACAACCCAATAACCACCCTCCCCACAAAACGCACCACATAGTAAAAGGCCATAGGATGTCACTCCTCATAAATGGAGCACTGAAGATGCTTAGGAATGGGCTCTGTGTTTTTAGTACCTGCCTTTAAAAGAGAGAGAGAAGGGTTCATGCACACAAGCCTGATTGAGGGCTACAACCCTTTGTGCCTAATAGTAAGGCCAACTGGGAAGAGTGGGACTTTCACTGAGCAAAATGTAACTAGGACTGCAGCATGGATTTATTTCGGGTTGATGAGACACATAATCTCTGGCTTGTGGGTTTGAGCCCCACGTTGGACGAAAGATTCCTGCATGCCAGAGGATTGGGCTAGATGACCCTCGCGGTCCCTTCCAATGCTACCATTCTATCACTCTGTGATTTGTGCAGCATGCTTACTGGGAAGAAAACCAGCAGCAATGTTCAATGGAATTTAATCCGTTAGCATCGAAGCCTTACATTTGCACAACACCACAGGAACCTGCCTTGTACCGAGTCAGACCATGGGTCCAATCCATCTCTGTATAGTTGGCTACCCTTACAGTGAGCAGTGGCAGCAGCACTCTGAGCCTCCAGGTTTGGGTTTGTCCCACCCCTACCTGGAGATACTGGAGACTGAACCCGGACCCTTCTCTATGCAAGGCAACCGCCCCAGCTACCAGACAGTTTCCAAACAAATGAATGAGTGGAGAGAACTAACCAAAACCTAATTGCTGGCACTGAAACAACCAAGTCATCATATTCACGAAAGCAATAACCAGTTAACGGCATTTGAGGTATACAGCTCAGCTTTAGAACTTCTATCACAGTCCTGAAAGATCTGGCCTCTGTCAAAACAAAAGTCCCAGAGCATGTGCAGAATGCCTGTCCTTAGGACCCAAGTAATCACAGCCAGTCCCTCACAGCTTTAGAATTAGTGCACAGCATAGCCACAGAGCCTAGGACTTGCCGATCAGAAGGTCGGCGGTTCGAATCCCCGTGATGGGGTGAGCTCCCGTTGCTCGGTCCCTGCTCCTGCCAACGTAGCAGTTCGAAAGCACGTCAAAGTGCAAGTAGATAAATAGGGACCGCTCTGGCGGGAAGGTAAACAGCGTTTCCGTGCGCTGCTCTGGCTCGCCAGAAGCGGCTTAGTCATGCTAGCTGCATGACCCGGAAGCTGTACGGTGGCTCCCTCGGCCAATAAAGCTAGATGAGCGCCGCAACCCCAGAGTCGGCCACGACTGGACCTAATGGTCAGGGGTCCCTTCACCTTTACCTATAGCCACACCACAATTTGTGGTTTTTTTCCCCAGGTCCTTGAGTGATTATTTAAGACAGGCTATTTCTGAAAAAGACACACTTATTGCTTAATCCAGTGGTTTTCAACCATGGCCCCCTGGGGTGCCTTGCGTGATGGTCAGTGGTCCATCCCTATTTCCTTCCCCCCTCCTCTGATGCCCTCTCGCATCTCTGCCTCCCAAAGGCTTGCACAGCTGTTTGTTGCAGCGCCCTGACTACAAGATGCCCAGGCGAATGGTGCCCCTGGGGGCTGGCCAGGGAGTGCTGGTTGCTAGAAGCTGAGGCAGCCTTGGAGTAAGCAAGCAAGCGGGCGAGGAAGCCCAGCCAGCCAGTCCATGAGCCCTTGCAGCTGGTAATGGACAGACAACTGGGAGGCCAGGCTGGCCTTTCTTTGTGCTTGCTGTGTGCAAGACCTGCCTGGGAGCTGAGTGTGCAGTGCTGAAGGAGCACCTTTCCACCAAGCAGGCCCAGAAGCACCCACTGGTGCCGCTGCTGCCTCCCAAGGTAAGGTGCTGGCCCCACATTCACCTTTGGCCAGTCTCCGTTGGGCCACTAAGGCTGGGAGCATCATCTTCCCAGGCCCCCGTGGGATGGCGTAAGGAGGCACCTCTCCTTGGGGTGAGCTCAGAGATTGGGGTGTCAGCAGCGGCTGCCCAGAGGACCCCCAAAAAGAGGGGAGAGGAGGTTGAGGGAGCACTCCACAAGGGAGGGTGTTTGAAAAAGGGTGAGAGGCTGCTAGCTCTGCCAGCAAGGGGTGACATAACTGGGCTCCTGAGCCCCACAGGGGTGCCACAAAAAGAATGTACAGTCATACCTTGGGTTACAGACACTTCAGGTTGCGTTTTTTCGGGTTGCGGACCACTGAAACCTGGAAGTACCATAATGGTTTACTTCCAGGTTTCGGCGGTCGCGCATGTGCAGAAGTGCTAAATCGCGCTTTGCACATGCACAGAAGCTCCGAATCGCAACCCGCGGGTTGCAAACATGCATCCTGCATGGATCACGTTCGCAACACGAGTGTCCACTGTAATTGGTTAAGGGAGCCATGGACTCAAAAAGGTTGAAAACCTCTGGCTTAATCCCAAGCGTATGAGGTCTTTCTGTAGTTCCCAAGTAGAGGGGAAAAACTGCTTCTGAGTACATTCACGGGGCCTGTATTATAACAGGTCTAAGCCTTGACTCATTGAGCCCTGAGCCAAGTGATAGTCGTCATCCTATAAACGTGCAGAGTGTTACCCCTCACTGCCATATTTTAGGGATTGCGCAAAGGACTTCCAGGTCACATTATGTTACTTTCATGCAAGCATAATCCTCCCGCACGGGGATGGGAACCTGTGGCCTGACAGTTGTTACTAGACTACAACTCCCATCACTTCTGACCGTTGGCATGCATAATCCCTGGTCGCCTTTCTTCTGAGTTTACTTGACTGGCTGAGACTGATGGGAGCTGAAGTCCAACAACTGCTGGAGGACCACAAGTTCCCCATCCCTGCCTAGCACATTTTCTCTTGTAAACTAAGCCTCTCTGGTTGGCTAGACAGCAGACAATCCGGTTGATGATTTGGTTAAATATGCAAGCTATTTCTCCTGGACGGCCTTGTGAAATGCAGTAAGTATGCACTGATCTGTGAATGGGTGCTCCTTCCTAATCTCCCTGAACGTTCTGACTAGTTGGGCCATGTCCTACATTGATTAACTTGCCAATTTCATGTGCCTTCTGCAAGCAGCATGTACCTTATTGCAGGCTCTACTCATAAGTAGTGCTGCTTTGGCTATGGCTGAGAGATACCCTCATGTGTCCACTGCTTCTGGTTTTCTGCTTGCGGTTACTGCCAGCTGGTTTTGCATGCTAGTTGACCAACCATAAGCAAAATAGAGGCTAATTGGCTGCACTTCTCTTTCTCTCCTCCTACACTTAACACAGACTCCTGCTTTCCAATGAATGGGCTTGATTGCCGTTTTTTTCCAGTTTGCTTGTTCACTCATCTGCTTTGACCATTTTTTTCTAAACACTTTTGCTTGCTCATCTGTCCACACCATCTGAAGACAGGTGAAGTAATTATCCTGCCCTAAGGTCCATTTAATTAAAAAAAAACCCAGAGCAAAAGGAGAAACAGGCATTCACCGTGGATGCTAACCTGCCCTTGGATCCTGCGCACATTCAGTTTGCTTAAATGCCACTGAACTTCAAGACTGCAGCCTTGATAGCATCAAGACAGTGCAGAGGCCCCTCCTTTATCTTGCTCCTTTCCTCTCAGCTCTCTAATGACTGTACACATCTGTTGCTCTCAGTCATCTCCCATATGACCTTTATGGTGTTATTACCCACACCTTATCAACCCCAGCACCATCCACAGTTTGAGACAACTATTGTTGCCACTGCTTTTATTTATCATGGATGCAGACGGCTGGCAGAGTCTTCTCTCTCCCTTCCTTACCCTCGTTTCGCAAGGGAGAGTCTCTCACCCTACACATGGCTCATGCAGCCCAGACCCACGCATGTTTAGTCAGAGGTTAGCCCCACTGAGTTTCATGTGCCTAGGACCAGTGCTTAAGAGACAGCTGTTTGTCTACAACCAAATGATGAGCAGTTTCAATTTAGAGCACACCAATATCATAGCCATTAGAAGATTGACCACTGAGGTCAATAAGCCTGAAATGTGCAACTTCTCTAGGACAGAAGACAATTAATCTACGAAAGCTATGGAAGAAGAACCCGCTGAGTTTTGAGGTCCAACATACTTATTCTTAATTAGATTACTTAGAAGCTCTGTTGAAATCAGCTGAAGATAACTTCCAAGTAATTACCATAATTCAGGGGCTGAGTTAGGAATGTTTATGCCTGTTGAAGTTATGCCAGAGTGGACTACAGTTCCCATCGTGTGAGGCCGTTGGCAACACTGGCTGGGCCTGGTGGGAGTTTAAGGCCAAAAACGTTAGGAAGATAACAAGCTTTGGAAGAGGACTTGACCATGCCAGGGGTACCTTACCATCAGGCTTGTAAGGTTTGCTTTTCATTACCAATGTAGGTTGCTAAAGATAGACACTACTCTAAAAAAAGGGGAAATAAAAGCGGTATCTGTAGGACTCAGGCTCTCCTGTTAAAATTAATCCAGACTACATGCCTGCTAGTTCATAAAGCCACATAAAACTTGTGGAGTTTTTTTGTTTTCTGAAAACCACCACAACTGGCCACCCCCCTACTGATCGTATTAGTAGAATTAAAGAAATGCACACACCATATAGTCATGCACACCTATGTATTTTTGCATTGATAAACCCATCAAAATCAATTCCTCTCATTTGGGTGGAAGCTCAGGAATTCACAGGAGCCTACAGAGAGCTGGGCAGGCTCACTGAGGCTGCCACCCTAAGTGAATTTACTAGGCAATAAGCCACATTAAACACCTTAAGTTCTGAGTAAACATGCATAGGAGTTGAGAGAGCCCTTAAGCTGTGGTCCTCTGCCAGAGCCCCGTGGTAGAGCATCTGCTTTTCATGCCAACTCCAGGTATTGCTGGGAACACCCAGCTCTGTGTCACTTCCAGTCAGTTTTAGACAATCCTGAACCAGCTGGACTCATGATCTGACTCGGTACTGTATAACTTCCTGCGTGCCACTTTCGAGAGAGGAAACCCCACGGCGTTTCCAAATACTAAGCATGAACGAGATCCGCTGAGCATCTAATGGGAAACCCAGATTCACTTCCCGATCCCTGGTACGCACAAATGCCGCCTCAGCACATTTCGGACTATGCGGATCCTAAGCACTCTTCCTGGGAAGTAAGCTCCCTCGAGACCAATGGGACTTAATTCCCCTTTAGATCAGTACCGCCATTTAAATCTACAGCACCGAACGGCAGAAAAGCTGCAGCAGCAGCCGCCCTGCGCGCCTTTATTACGCGCTGGCCAAGTCCCACTGAGCTCAACGGGAGCTTGTTTCCAATAAAGCACACAGAGACCGGGTCGGACTGCACGGCACATGCACTCAGGATCGGAGTGTTCAGTGCCCAGACAAAACACACACGTGTCCAATCTCCCCCCCCCCCGGAAGGCAACTTTTAAACATTCCTTTTGCGCATATGATTGACCCACTAGAGAGAGAGAGGGATAATGGGGCACCTGCGGGAAGGCCATCTTGTGGCTCTTCCTACCATTGTGGGGCTGACGCCCACGGGATTCTCCCTTTGTACTTGCCTGCTGGAAAGGCATCCTTAAAGCGCCCACGTTCACGTAGGGGGCAACCCGGCACGCTTCAAACTGGCTGGCTGCTCCTATGAGGACTCCTGCAAGAACAGAGGCAGGGATCGGTCAGGAACTGAGCTAAAAAGCACAGGACATCTAATTTTTATTTCACTTCGCTGGGAATGCTCCCTTGGCTCTTTGCGCGTTGGCAGCGCGTATTGTGCCCAATGGGGCTTATTTCCAGGTAAGTGTGCAGCCTTAGGCAAGGAAGAGCCTGGAGGTTTGGGGGAGAGGCAACAGGAGGCCCCCAAGAGCCTAGGATTTAAAGGGGAGGGTTGTATTCCCTGGGCCAGAAACGTTTGAACCCGTTTACGCGCGCCGCTGATCAAATTCACCTACCTTTGTGGAGTTGGTTTTCTTGCTTTCTGCATTTAGCTCTTCTGTTCTGAAACCATACCTGCGCAGACAGGAAGAAGGCGAGCTCAGTACAAAGCCGCAACTATCTATTTATCTACACACAGTGATTTCTCTGGCCATGCTTAAAACCAGTCAATGACCCCAGCAGCGTTATCTTCCTGGCTCCTACTGGGAGCCTTCCTCTCCCGAATCCAAATCTTATTGGAAACTCCGCACTGCACGTGCGACCTAAAATAATCTAGGCCCACCGTTTTGACCAGGGTGTCCAGAGGGGAACGAGAAGGGGGGTCTTGCATGCACCTTTAATAGCTGCATGACAAGCCACAGGCGCTGAAATTCTTTCTTCTGTATTACTATTAAAGGGGCAAGCGAGACCTCTTTGGTTTGCCTCTGAACACGCCAGTAAATTGGACACTTAGGAGACAACCCTACGCACACTTACCTGGGGGAAAGTCTCATGAAACAAAGTAGGATTGGCTTCTGGGTAGCCATGAATAGGATTACACTGTTAGGTACAAACATGTCCTTTTTTCTTTCTTTTTTTTAAAAAAAACTTTACATAGTAATCCAGAAAGTTTAGTAAACCACATAACCAGATTTCAGTTTTCTTGAAGTTTCTTAACGATTTGGGGATCAACAAGCCCCCTCCCTCCCCATTTCTAGGGAGAAGCAAATGTATCCCTTTCGAAATGTTGCACTCCAGAGAATTTTGGATTATGTGCGTGCCAGATTTCAGCCATCTGCGCGTCACATAAACTGTTGGGAGGTGACTAAGTCTTGCTTCGACTTTCTAAAGAGAAAAAAGCAAAGGGTTTCGCGTTCAGAGGAGTCTAGAAACTGGGATGACTTGTGTAGCAAGTTTCAAATTCTCGAATAGTTTGAGAGTGACCATTTTGAGCTGCAACATGGAGTCTCCTCTGTTTTGGGAGGGAGTCTCGTTTTCAGATATTTACAGTAATCAACTTCCTTGGACTACGCGCGCTCCACATTTCAATTCTTTAGCTCATATAAAAGTAGTTCCCTAGAACTTCAACACACACGCAATTAAACAAGCCAGCAACTGAATCCGTAACTTTGTGCATCTTCACATGCAATACCAACCTAGTTCTCTGATTTCCCTTACCTTCTCTCTCTCCCCGCCTCAGTTCCGACCCAAACAAATCCAAAACATCATTGTATCAGTCTCCCTTTCCTCTTTCACAGTTACTATTTTAGGCTTGAATCCTAAAGAAAGATGCTTCTGAAAACTTTGCATATTTACTCCGAAGCAAAACCCACGTTTCAATAGAAATTTATCCAAGTTGGTGTGCTCAGAGTGCAAGGTGCAGGCTTACTTGGAAAGAGTTATGACTGAAATCAGTTCAACTCACTCCCTTTCCGAGTAAAAGTGAGGCACAGCCCTTACATTTATTCTTCAGTTAAGAGCTAAAATCCTATACACACCGACATGGAAGCAAACCCCACTGAACTCACAATAGGACTTACTTCTGAGTAGACAAGAATAGGATCGCTCCCGTTAAGCAGGGGAGTTAGATGGGCGAAATTTGGCTAGTTCCCGTTGGGTTAGGATAGAAGGGCCATTTTGTTGCTAATTACAATTCCAAACTGCGTTTCAGGGAGGGGAGAGTTTACTTAGGAGTCGCTTTGCTAAAACAAATGGGAAATATTACAATGCCAGGGGCCAGTAGCATGTCCCCCCGGCCCTCGGGAGTAGATTGCACCACCAGCATTGCAAAGGCAAGGAAGGCGCCTAGGATGGGCCTGGGATGAAGCTGACGAACGCCTAAACTTTGCCTGAGCGTCGCTCCCTCCCTATCCGCTTTAGAATCGGAACTTAAAAGAGCGCAGTTCTAGGATATGGACAGTTGCCGCCTGTTCTGGTTCTTGCTCAATTACTTTCTCGGGGCCCGTTTCATCTTTCGCCAGCCGAATCCCCACCAGGCCTCCCCCCTCCCCTCCATCTCGCCGTGCTATCTAATGCTAAAACACACACAGACACACACACCACACAAAAAAACTAGTGATAAAGGGGTTTAGATGTTTGCGCAATAAGACCCGAGAAGAATGCGCTCATTAAAAGCCTGTAATATTAATTAGCTTTATCTTCAAGAAAAACGAAACACCAAAGCGTTTAATGACTCACTTTTGGGGGGTAATTACTGTCATAAAAGCTTCACTACAAAGAAGTTGGAAAATTCTCTGTTCCTCTGTGCAGTGGAGTGTAACACAGAAGCGGAATAATTGTCTCATTATTATGATAATCTAATTTGCTGCCATCGGAAGAGATGGGGGGGGGGAGAGCTTCACTCCAGGCAAGGCGATAACTTTGGCAGTTGGAAATGGGGAAAAGTTTGAAAACCTAAGTGAGAGAATATGAGGTGTACCTACAGCCTTGGGGCCAGGCAGGTGTGCTTGGGCAGCCCGACCCTATGCGTTTCCACGCAGATGTAATCCCCACTGGGTTCAATAAGGTTTGCTTGCTAGGGAGTAAGTCCCATTGAACTCAGAAGGACTGGCCTCCGAGTAAACCGGGGAGGGGGAGAGGATCGGGCACTTATTTCAGCCCCATTCATTTCAATGGGAGTGTGTTTCACATTTCTGCCACTGAAATCAATGTAATTTAAATGTGCTTTAAAATCTTGAGCCCAGATTTATATATTGGGGGAAAGCACTGGGGAGAGAGATCTGTTTTCCATCTCAAAGGTCCTCACTATCATGTGATCCTTCTTCCCTCAGGACCCTTTTAAAGGCGGGGAGGAGAGGAGGGGCAACGAGGGACGTGAAAGCTGATTGGGATCTTATTCTTTAAACTGTCAAGGCACGAATCCTGTCCGTTTCCACATTCAAACGAACATCCCAGGAGTCTGACACACGCAGTGTGACGTTTCTTTCGATGGCGCTTCCTTCCAAGGAAGCAAGATATGCCAACCGATCCTGAAAATTATGACAGCCGGAGGTCCTGGTTGCGCTTTCCGAGCAGAAGGCCCCACTGAGCAGAGTCGGTCCCTCTTCCAGGCAACAAGATCGGGCTGCGCGCTCGCTGACCTGGGAGCCGGTCAACACGAACTTGCACGAGATCGCGACCGCGCAGTCCGATCCTGTGCATTTTCACAAAGCAACACACCTTTGAAAAGCGCGCCGTTAGATTGCGCGCCTGAGCGTGCTTACTCGAAAGTAAACCCACGGTGTCTACTTCCGAGTAAAGATGGCTAGGAAAGAATGAGGGGGGGGGGCGTTCATTTCAGCTTCCAGCCCATACCCCTGCCGCCTTCCAGGCTCGCCTTCCCACCATCTGCCAATGGGAGCTGGGAAGCAAAGTTTGAAACAAAATCACAGCGAAGCGTTTTCTGGGGCCATTTAAAAGGAAGGAGGCCTTAATTTATGCAAATCTCTGAAAGTTATTCTGTATGGATTATGGTGGGCACTGGTTATTCTTTTGTTGAGTCAGGCAAATCTCCCTCCGTAGGTATCGCCGCCTACATAGAAATCTATATATAATATAGATATGGACATACAGCCACACTCCATAGCGTGGTGTGTGTGTGTGTTTAGAAAATCAGAAAAGCAGAGGCAGATAAAAAAGAAGGAAAAATCTTTTTCTTTAAGCTGCGATGTCTTTCAAAAATTCTGCTCTCCCCCAGCACTGTCTCTCACACAAACCCTCTTACACACACACACACACACACACACACACACACACACACACACACACCTCTTTGCTACAACGTGGCTGTTCAGTGTCTGCCTTTATCCGATTACAAGATGCAGAGAAAAAGCCTTTAAGAGCCGAAGAGCCGTTTTGGTGCAGATGGCAGAGCCTACGAGCAACAAAGATGGAAGGAAGGGGGGCGGGAGAGAGAAGGTATCTGTTACAAGCCAGGAGTCGCTGCTTAGCCTCCCGGCTGCAGATGTTCAGGGGGCCTGGAAGTGCTCTCCATGTGTTCCTACAAAGGCGGCCCAGTTTTCTGCGGAAACGATGCTGGAATGACGGGTCGCCTTCGCTCCCGCTGGACAAGGGTCTCCGGGCCTCTGGCTGGAGCCGCGCTTCTACCTCTGGACCCAAGTCCTGCCTTTTCTGGACCAGAGCCTCTTTTTTTCCCCTCTGGGGGTGGGGGACGGGGGCAGCTTGACAAAGATCCCCAGCAATCTCTGGACAGTGTAAGGGGAAGATGGTCTCCAAACAGCTCTTTGAAATCCGGCTGCATTAGCCAAGCCCCGCGCTGCCTGTATCTGTTCCTTTTCTGAGTCCCTGGGGGATTTTTTTAATTACTTCCCCTTTTAAAAAAAGTAAATGGACTGTAACTGTGTACACTTTAGCAACTCCCAATTTCGTTTATTAGCCAGCCCTTCTATAAAGTTAATTCATACATCCGCCTTCTACTTTAAAAAAGAAAGAAAGAAAAGAAACTGAGCTAGGATCAATGTTTAAAGGCAGAAGGAGAATATAAGACACATGGACTCGATATTTTCCCCCACACGGAAAGCTTAGCTATCCGAAGTCATAGAAACCGCACTTAAGCACACTACCAACCGCACTTACACGCCTACTTTGAGCACTGTTCACTCTCCTCAATTGGCTCAATTTTTTCTCACTAGCTACTGTTTCAGTTTTAGATTGTAAGCTCCTTCGGGCAGAGACCTTTGCTTTTTGTTAAAAAATGATACTGTAAAATACCATACACCTGGATGGTTCTAAAGATAGCAAGCGGAGAGTCGGAAGAAATGGGACACAAGAGAGGTCAGCACATCTCGATGTGGGCGGAACTATGGAAGCAAAATTCATCTATGAAGATGGAAACAGCCCCTAAGCAAAACGCACCAGGAAATGACATTTCCTCCCAACTCATAGGTGTATATTTAGGATGAGGCCGAAAGCGCGCAGATACCACAACACAAGGTCTGCTGTACTCCGGATTCGCCACTCTTGTCTACTCAGGACCAGGAACAATCTTTTGGTGGAAGCCCCCTTCCTCTCCTAGCGCCATACTATTCACCCCCCCCCAAGCAAAAGCTTGCAGAAGAAGGGCACCCACCGGATCCGAACCTACCGCTACCAACCATCCATGAAAGAGGAAGCAAGTCCACTTTGTGACTTGCTTGCCAATGCAGCGCGCGATCCTAAGCCTCTTGGTTCAGAACGGAGCGCAGTGGGGATGAATCCGGAGTCGTGCCAGCTCCCAGGGCAGCTAGTCCGTATGAAGGTCCCTTCCCAGGATCCTCGTGGAGGAGCCCCTCCCCAGCAGAAGCCGAAAGGATTTCCATGCTTACCTGCACCCGAGCTTCGGACAAACCCAACCTCTGGCTGAGCTCTTCTCTCATGAAAGCGTCCGGGTAATGGGTCTCGTCGAAGAGCCTCTCCAGCTCGTTCAGCTGCTCCAGGGTGAAATTGGTCCGGCTTCTCCTCTGCTTGATTTTCGTCTGTCCTTCGTCTTCCATCACTTTGGCATCCTCTTTGCGGTCCTTCAGCTCGGGGGAAACTGGAGACGGAGCAACAACAACAACAACAAAATAAAGAGGCAAAACCAAAACACCACCAGAGACACGCAAGCAAAACAAAACCAAAAAGCAACTACCCAACCATCCCTGGACCACGAGGCCAGCGCCTGATCTGGGTTTCCAACAAACACAAAAACTGCCTTATGCCATATCAGAGCCTTGGTCCATAGAGTTCAGGATTGTCTGCACTGGCTGGCAGCGGCTCTCTGCGATTTCAGGCCGGCGAATCTCTCTCACCAGCCCTACCTGGAGACGCCGGGGATTGAACCTGGGACCTTCTATATGCAAAGCAGAATCTCTGCCACTGAGCTCTGGCCCTTCCCCCACTTGTGTTTTTACCTTAAGTCAAGCAGAAGGGGGGAGGAGGAGGAGGAGGAGGAGCAGCGGTGGCAGGGATCAATGAAACGCTCAGAGGTCACCTCTCTTCCCAGTGGCGAGGCTGAAGCGAAGGAGGGCCCAAGCAGAGCCCCGCGAGGGCGCAGCCTGGCCCGGGTCGCTCGTGGCTTCGCTTCAGATCCCAGGCCCACCAGAAGGAAAGCAGCAGCACGTCCCCTGGACGATCAAAGGAGGAACTTAGAGGCTGCACTTCCTAGGAAGTAAAAAAATTCCTTCCAGTAGCACCTTAAAGACCAACTAAGTTAGTTCTTGGTATGAGCTTTCGTGCATGCACACGAAAGCTCATACCAAGAACTAACTTAGTTGGTCTTTAAGGTGCTACTGGAAGGAATTTTTTTATTTTGACTATGGCAGACCAACACGGCTACCTATCTGTTCCTAGGAAGTGTAAGCCTCGTTGAATCCAGTGGGACTTACATTTATGCGTTATATTTATACCCCCCACATATATATCACCGCTGCTCCCACAGCGCAATCCTAGGTACTTCTACACAGAAGTTAAAAGCCACACTGAGTTCAAAAAGGTATTCACAAGTCTTAGCATGCAGTCTTACAAGTGTGCTTTTATGGGATCGCAGACTTTCCCTGAATAGTTTTGCCCTGGATCTTGTTCCAGGCTAGGAAGGCCCACCCTAGTCATTGGGAAGAGAGTTCTCTATTTCCAAAGGACCAGCCCCTGTCCTCCTCAACTTTTGTTTTGCTCTGCCCGGACCCGGGCGCCTGCTTCAGTTCTAAGGGCGCTGACCTGCGCGGTTTGATCGAGGTGGGCCCGGGGTTTCTGCCAGCAGTTCCCAAAGCCACTGCAGAACGCAGGTCCATCCTATTTATTTATTTGTGTGTGTTAAGTTTAAGTCTAGAAAGACTTTAAAAATCTGCCCAAGAGCTGGCTCTCCTCCTGCACAGCGGTCAGCTTGGTCTTTGACAGCGATATTATTATTATTATTATTATTATTATTATTATTATTAGGAGAGACGCTCCGAGCAATGCGTAGTCTACACCTGTCTGGGAAGGGGCAGCAGGTCTGTCCTGAGAACTCCACCGTCTTCTCAGGAGGAAGAGAGGGAGAGGGACCTCTTTCCCCCAATTCCGGTTCGGGACAACAAGAAACAAGTCCGGAATACGCACGCCCCGAAGTCCCAAAGACTTTAAGGTCTCCCTTCCTCCCTCTCGCACCAGTCACGGCACGCCTCCCATTGAAAGCGCCGGCAAGATCCCATAGAACTGCAGCGCCCTTACGCTCCGCGTCTTCTCGACGTTGGCGCTGGCTGCTGTGAAACCCGCGTGGCCTTTCAAGTGCACCTTTTCAAAATCACAGCAGCAGGTGTCGATGGGGGATCTGACGCGCGACCGCCGCTGCAATGGCTTCTTGAAGCCTCCTGCTTGCGGGGAAGTCAAGGCATCCTTGCCTTTATTTACTAGGGAGGTGGAGAACGAGCTCCCTAAATGGTATCGTTATCGGAGCAACTGTTTTTGAACGAAGAAGAGTGCGTAAAGTTTGATCACCCTCCCTGCTTGCTCCCACTAAACCTCCGTCTGTTTCCCCTTCACCCTGTCGAAATATATATTGTAGGCTCCTTGAGGCAGGGACCTTCCGACCTGATATTACTGTGCAGAACGCCGTGCCTGTTGATTAAAGTATTGCTCGTTTCCCGTCTGTCCTTCCGCAGCACCAACCGTTTCACACATTTCGCTTTGGACACTAGGCCCGGTGTAAACGTGGCGGCGTGACGCGGTTCATTCAGACTGCGGGGGGTTTCCTAATCTACAAACCGGGTTCCCCCGCTTCCTTCCTTCCTTCCCTCTCCGAACGTATTTGCCCACCGCCACGCCGAAGTTTGTTTACTGGAGCTGCGTTGGTCTCTAATCATATTCAGAATTTGTTTATAAAATCATTTCCGGATGATGTCTGCTGTTCAGTTCCGACCTGGAGAGAGCTACTTTCCTTGAACAAAAGAGTTGAAATAAACCCTCCTCCCTCGACTATGACATCTGCATCCTCAAACCGCACGCAGGTATTCAAATATGCTTGAAAGCCGAGGGGATCTTTGGATAAGCAAACAGGAGAGGTTTGGTGTTGTTGTTTTTTGCAAAGCGCATTATCATTTATTCCTCTTCCTCTCCCCCACCACCCTACACACCAGTACAGTATAAAATCTTAAAGAGGTCGAGAGCATCGAAGAATAAAAGCGAAACACTTCGCTTGGATTTCAGCATTACTTATTAGCAGTGCTCCTAACATTGCAGAACTACTTAGAAGTGTATGGTTTCTTTTCAAATAACTATTCACCCTTCCTAGGAAATGCACTTGGAGAAAAAGAAGTACCATATAGGCTCCCTTCTTTTAGTGTGCCCAATATTTGATACTTTCATTCACAAATAAACCACTGCGTTTCTAACTTTTAATGATATTTAGGGAGGTTTCTAAGCCACCTTAAACAGAAATAAATTCGTTTTATTTCGCATTTGTTTCCAGTGCCACATCCCCTCCCCCTCATTTTACATTGCAAATAAGAAAGGGTCTCCATAGCGGGAGCAAATTAATTATCTGCTTAAATATTTTGATAGCTAGAAGTCGGGGCCACATATTATTTTCGCTCAGTTGGGAACAAAATAGTCGGCACTGTATCTTAATTTACAATATGTTGGGCTACTACACTGCGTAAATTACTTTAAACGGGAGAAGAACCATTACAGGGATAACCTCCTGGATTCAAAAACCTGTCACCGTTTCCAGAACAGCTCAACGCAAAGCCTGACAATCAGGATTTTATTCTTCCCATTTACTCACGGAGGAAATATTTGTGCATATAACTAGACACACATGCACATGCCAAACTATGGTCTGCCTAACCCAGGAGGGCGAGAGCTTGTGATTTTACAGCTTCCCTTTCTTGGGATTGGGAAGAGAGAAAGGACAAAAAAGCCCACATTCCCAAAACATGGCTAGAGTTCAGCCAGGAAAAAAGCGCCACACATTATCAGGTCCCAGACGATCAGGACCGGACTAGCAGCCTACGGTCAAGCGATGGCCGGCTTGCGGTGTTCTCACAATCTGGTCGCTTTGAAACGGCCCAGAAAAAGTATCCATCCACATTAATGGAGGGGGCTCTTTCCCCCAGTCGAGAAAACCAGCCGGCTCCGCGTCTGGACGCCAACGCGCGCGCTCTGCCTCCTCCATGCGTTCCCTGGCAAGTTCCCCCGCCGCTGAGGTCCAACCGGACGTAGCAGCGCGCATTTGGGGTGGTGTGGTGGGGGTCCTCGGAGTCAAACCACACACATGGTCCCCACCCCGCCCACCCCAGGAAGCACCCTTCCCCCGATTCTCCCCCTCCCCCTAGTACTCCCAGCATCTGGTTCTTTACGCGCGGTCCCCTGCCTCTAGCCAGCCTGCCAGGCGCGCCCCCCCGACCCGCTGGGCAGAGGAGGGCTCGTTACCTTCGCTGAGCTTGGGGGTGCCCGTGTCCCTGGCCCTGTCGACGGCGCCCATGTCCAGCTCTCGGACCGGCGACCGGCCACCTGCGCCGCCGCCGCCGCCTCCTCCGCCTCCTGCTCCGGCCGCCCCCCGAGCTGCGGGGCTGCTGCCGTCCTCGCGGCCGGGCTCGCTGGATCCTCCGGACTCCTTGGCTCCTCGGACGGGTCCGCTCTCCAGAACCTCCCGGTAGGTGATGAGCTCCTTTTTCTCTTTCACTTTCTGATCAAACGACTTGGAAACAAAAGCGGTAAGTTCTTCCATCGCCGGCGCTGCGCTGGGCTCTTTTTTCCTCGCCCTCGCTTGCCTCCTCTAGCTGCTCCAAGCCCCCCAAGAAACACATCAAGGGGGTTAGGGAGGAGGAGGAAGAAGAAGAAGAAGAGGAGGAGGGGTGGGAGAAAAGAGGGGGGAGGGTGTGGGCAAGGTGCGGGGGGGGGGAGAGAGAGAGAAGCCGCAGAGGGGCTGGAGAGTTAAAGGGGAGCTGATGCCTCGCAACTGGAGCGGGCTTGTGAAAACGCGAAGATCTTTGACAATTCTCCCCGCCAAGAGTTCAGATCTGATAGGGCTGGGAGCTCTTGAAGTCCCCACTATTTATACTTTGCGAAGCCTGCCCCTTGTTCGGAGCAAATTACCTCCCCTTTGGAACTGGGAAGGAACCCCCTTCTCCTGGAGCAGCCCAGCACCACCACCAAGGAGAACAAGAGCCAAACTGGGAAAGGAGGGGGAGGGAGGGAGGGAGAGCGAGCGGGGGGGGGAGGGAAATAGAAAGAGAGACCTCCTCCTCCTCCCTCAGCTTCCTCCCACCCCCCTCTTCCAGATCCAGTGGCCAGGGGTTGCTCTCGGCCATTAATCCAGGATTGACAAGAATCCCTAATTAATTTAATTAGGCGTGGATCTTGCGCTAGTGTCCTGAGTTAGTTAAACACGAGGGGGGGAGAGAAAGGGGGCTGGATCTGCAGGGGAGGGGCTACAGGAAAAATGACAAGGCGGCTGGCTCCGGAGAGGGGAGAACAGCAGGAGAAAAAGAGAGAAAGCTACCCCCAAACGTCTTCTTTACCAGAGCGCGGGGCTGGCCGGCTGGCTTGCTCGCCTCCTCGCCCGCCGAAGGACCAAATCAGCCGCGATGCCAAGGAGAGATTAGTGCTCCTTTGATCGGCTCTCCGCACCACCCCCGCCAAACAACCAGCTAGATCCTTGGGCCTTTTAGATAAAATAAAAATAAAAATGCGGAATGCTTTGCTCGGCTCACACGTTGCCAGCCCAATCCTAAACCCGCCTGGGAAGACGGCGCTTGCCCTTGAAGCTCAGGGACGAAGCGGGCTTCTAGCCAGAACCGCTTCTAGCCAGAACCGCAGCCTGAATTAAACCCTGTACGATTGAGACCCGTTTAGGGTTGCGGGGAGGGAGGAGAGACAGCAGCAGAGAGGTGAACTCCATCAGATTTGTCCCAGCCTATGTTTGTCCCTTGGATGTCTTGTCACTCACTCCCTCAGTCTGCATTTCCTACACGTCGATCCTAGACTTAACACTGATTTGAAACGGAGTATAATTCCGAATAAACCGCCCAAGGCTGTGCGATGTATATATATACACACATATTGGTCTCCTTCCCATTCCTGCCTGCGCGATGGTACTAAGTTAGGTCTCTGGCTAATTCCTGGGACGCTGGGAGCGCTCAAGGCGCCGGGGGCTCCCCATTTCAGGGAATTTTGCCGGTAAAAATTCCCTAGACCTTTTCTGCTTTATTGGGGGTTTTGGTGCGGTGGATTCAGCCATCCTTTTGGAAATGCGAAGGGAGGCTGACAGCTCCGGGAAGATACGAAGCAGTCAGATCAGTTTAGCCTGGAGATGCGCTCGGGTTATATGGAGAGAGGGGAAACCTTTCCTGTAAAATGCCGAGAGATTAAAGCTTCTGTTGTGATTTTGCCGTGAATTAGATTGCTGTTGCTGCATTTTGCTTTAGGTTCCTATTCTTCATGTCGTTTTGGGGTGTGTTTTTTTGGGTAATTTCCTCTCTGGGGTGGATTATCAATGCTCTTCAAAAAACAACAACAACTAAAATACATGGATTCGTATATGATCTGAGATACATAAATGATTTGGGAAAATCTGGCCAGTCTCTACTTCAGGACCTGGGAAACTCTTAGGTTGCAATCCGATGCACATTCGCTTGGGAGTTAAGTTCCATTGAACTCAGGGGCGCTTGTGTGATCTCAGTAAAAGGACAGGATTGCAGAACAGGTTTGAGAAGTTGGTATCCGAATTAACAGAACTGACTTGAAAGCTTGAGCTCACACTTTAGACTTTTTTTTTGGGGGGGGCGTATAGTGGGCCTTCCTTCTTAGTAAATAGTTTGACAGTCGCGCTGCAGCGTGCACTTGTCCAAATGTAGTTTGAAAACAACCGCCTCTTTCCATTTTCTCACCTGGAAAATGGGAGCGTCTTTTTAAACTCGACGTTGGAATATGTATTGCTAGTTTGTTCTCTCCTTTCTTTAATCTCACTATGTCCAGATATTTGAATTTAACGCTTTCTGGGGGGGGGGGCACATACTTTACAGCTTGGGCAGAGTGGCTCTGGAAACTATTCCAAGTCCGGATTATGAGTTAATTAAAAATAAAATAAAACTGAATCCCTTTTCCAATATGTTACGGAAAAGGGTGCTTCTGAAAAGGTGCTTAAAATATGTGATTTCTTTTGCATGTAGTTCAGGCAAACGGTGAACTTTTAAATAATTTCTAGGAAAATTACGTGAACCTCTTCTTAACTCTCTGTTTTGTGGTTGTTGCTATTAAGCCTGTTAGGATACAGACTGGGTGCTCCGACATGCGAAAATGCTCGACTTGCAGGGAAGCCACGGAAATGTGTACTGTTATGTTCTATCGCCTAGGAGGGAATTGTTTATGGCCGAAAAGCTAAAAGAAGCACACACAATTATTCTAATGGAAAAAGAATTGGAAAATGAAAAAAATGGCTAACAACATTCAAGTGAATAATACATCACTTCAAAACAATCCCCACTCTTTTCAATGAAATTTCCACAGCATCCTCCCGATACTGGAGGCATCGAGTGCTAAACTTTCAGAGACCAATCTTTTTCAGATAATTAATTGGCTGGGCCTCCCTTTTTAAATAGCAAAATTCAGTTTTGTGCAAATTTTTAACATCCCCACGCGGATTCCACTTTTCAATACCGTCGATACACACAAAAAACAGACATTTTAAAAATAATAATATACAAAAAGGACAAGACACAAGTAAAGTGGATGTTTCCTGTGGAATTTGATTATAGGATAGAGAAGCATGATTAGGCATCACACTGTGGAATCCAGAAACGTGTAAATTAGATATATACTCACGGTATTTTTCATTCCTATGCGTGAATACTATACTTTCCACTGGAAAGCATGATCTCTGGAAAGTCTGCATAGAATAGCCTATATATGCCAGAATTATCAGAGCTAGATATCTGATTTAGGGCGCAAGGAATCCTATACACACTTACCTGGCAGTAAGTTCCATTAAACTCAATAGCCCTTACTTCTGAGGAGACATGTATAGGATTGCACCGTAAGTTTGGTATAACTAAGCAAGTTAAGCGTCTCAACAACACACCAGCTGGACTGCTGAATTGTTAACACCAGCAAATCTGCGTGAAATAAACTCAGGAGGTGTAAGAAATTCCGGACACAACATTTACTTTTGCCGAAAGCAGTGGGTTTGCTCTGATATAATCCAAACCACCACTTGGAACCGCGAGCATGAAGTGTAGAAGCAAGTACATTTAGCGCAGCTGAACTCTGGGAAAAAAGGATTTGTTGCTTTGAATCAAAGTTTAAGCCCGGATGCCTGAAATTTAAGCATATGCGTGAATGCATAAAGTTTCCTTGTGAGATTATGCTCTGATCTCCCATCTAAAAAAAAATCCAAAACTCCTTTGCCCCATTGAGCACAGCATTTCAGCTCCCTGTGAATAAACGTAGCGCTGCCGCACCGGGCAGTTTGAAGACCGGGGCCTATTCTTCTTGACCCACCACCCAGAAGCCACCCAGAGCAATGCAAACAGCGGCTACTTTTACCCCTGTCAGACAAAAGCGTCTCGTCTTTACAGCAAAGAAAGGAAATGGTTTTCTCAGAGAGTCGAGGGAAAAAAATATATATGTCAGTGTAGCATGAATTCCAGGAAAGAGCGAGCTTCTTTAATTACTCTTAGCTTAAATGAAAAACGATAAATTTTATTCTTACATGCTCCTCCAACGGGGCGTCTAAACTCCCCTCCTCCCGCAACCATCACAACCCTTAAATAGTCTCAACTGGGAAACTAATTTGCACCTAACCTTAGAAAGCCCATCATTTCCAAGGAAGGAAAATTGCAGGGTGGTGTG
Organism: Podarcis liolepis; assembly: GCF_965112155.1. NCBI lineage: Eukaryota > Metazoa > Chordata > Lepidosauria > Squamata > Lacertidae > Podarcis > Podarcis liolepis. The sequence continues at coordinate 82,560,882 of NC_139556.1, forward strand.
TTTTTTTAAAAAAAGCAATTTGCAGATAAATCACTGCAGTTTTAATCACAGCGCACCTTATACAGACAGAATTCTGTGATTTATTCCGGGTCCTTCCCCCCCCCCCCACGCCGCTTTCTTTCCTGGGGAGGAGGCGGGTGTGGGGTGGAGGGAGAAGGTAAGGAATAAACAAAGGGCACGAATGACAACTCGCACCCGCATCATCGTCATTATTTATTTATTTTTTAAAAAGGGGAAAAATATCCCTACGAGGACCGATTAATTAGATTTGTTTATGTGGTCAGCAATGTTGCTTAAAGAAGGAAAAGCAAAGAAAGAGGAAGAAGAACGCCGAATAGCGAGCTAGCTAGTCTACTAGACGCGGGGGATGGAGAGGAAGAGGGAAAAAGTGGCTTTTCTAATCGATGCACTCGGCGCTCTTCGGCTGGGCTGCGTGAATAGATGAGCTCCGGGGATCGTCTAGTCAGGCCTGAGCGGCGGAAGGAGGCGCCGAAGCTGAAACTACGGAAGCTCAGCGGCCTTCGGCGGGCGCGCCGGCTTCGGAGGTAAATGGGCTCGCGCCGGTGGCTCCGGTTGCTATGGTTGCGTCGGCCCCGTTGGGCCTTAGGCCTCGGGGACCGAAGCGAAAACAATGTCCAAGTGGGGGGTGGGTGTCGGAGCGGGTCTGGCCGGAGGGAACCGCTGCGGCCTAGTTCGCAGGCGCCTGCGTGACGAGCCTCGCCGGCCTTGCCGTCTCTGTCGCGGGAAGCGGCGCGAGCTTTGCTTAGGCCTCGGTGCGTGGGTGTTTGGCGTAGGAGGAGCGCCAAGCTCCCCGTCCCCTGCTGGCTTTAGCGAGGGGAGGTCTCGCTCTCGTCAGTTTGGCGTTGCCTCCAACTGTGCTCCTGCGGGCTTTGGCTCTCGCATTTCCTCCGGCCTATCGGAATTAGAAGTATGGGGGGGGGGACGGGGACGGGGACGGGACTGCCTCTCTCCGAAAACGCCTATCCCGAACGGGTTTTAAGTCTAAGACCCTGGGCCAGGCTTCCTCAAACTCGGCCCTCCAGATGTTTTTGGCCTACAATAATAATAATATAATAATTTATTATTTATATCCCGCCCATCTGGCTGGGTTTCCCCAGCCACTCTGGGCGGCTTCCAAGCGAATATTAAAAACAATACAGCGTCAGACATTAAAAACTTCCCTAAACAGTTGTCATTTAAAAGTAAAATAGTTGTTTATTGCCTTGACATCTGCTGGGAGGGTGTTCCACAGGGCAGGAGCCACTACCGAGAAGGCCCTCTGTCTGGTTCCCTGTAACCTCACTTCTCGCAGCAAGGGAACTGCCAGAAGGCCCTTGGCGCTGGATCTCAGTTTCCGGGCTGGATGATGGGGGTGGAGACGCTACTTCAGGTATACAGGACCGAGGCTGTTTAGGCCTTTAAAGGTCAGCACCAACACTTTGAATTGTGCTCGGAAATGTACTGGGACCAGTGTTATATGGTCTCGGTGGCCACTCCCAGTCACTAGTCTAGCTGCCGCATTCTGGATTAATTGCAGTTTCCGAGACACCTTCAAAGGTAGCCCCACGTAGAGCGCATTGCAGTAGTCTAACTAGAGCATGTACCATTCTGGCAAGACAGTCTGCAGGCAGTTAGTGTCTCAGCCTGCATACCAGATGGAGCTGGTAAACAGCTGCCCTGGACACAGAATTAACCTGCGCCTCCATGGACAGCTGTGAGTCCAAAATGACTCCCAGGTCACGCACTTGGTCCTTCAGGGGCACAGTTACCCCATTCAGGATCAGAGAATCCTCCACGCCAGCCCGCCCCATGTCCCCCAAGAACAGTACTTCTGTCTTGTCAGGATTCAGCCTCAATCACTCCCTTGATCCCTAGCTAGCAGGACCAGTGGTCAGGAATGATGGGAATTGTAGTCTCAAAACATCTGGAGGTCTGAGTTTGAGGACGCCTGCCCTGGGCAGACGTCTTAGGGCCCTGGCAATCTATGTGCCAAAGGCCCCCCCCGAACCCTGAAGTGGGTGCCTCCGTGTCTCACCCAGCACTCTGTCATGTTGAAAGACAGCAACAGAAGAAGAATGCAGCTGGATCAGAAAAAAGCCCATCTAGCCCAGCATCCTGTTCTTGGAGTAGACAGCCAAGTTGCCTGTGCGAAGCCTGCAAGCAGGGTCCACCCTCTGCACTTGTAATTCCCAAGTGCACAACTCAGACATACTGCCTCCCTGAGTAGGATCCAGGAGCCTACTGTAGCTATTTATAGACTCATCCTCCATGCATGAAAGTCTGTGCTCTTTCTAAGCCCTCCCAAGATGGTGGTCTCACTACAACTTTAGGGAACGACTTCCCTATGACGTGGGCGTTGCGTGAAAGAAGTAGCTCTTCTTTGTTTGGTCCGTTCTGACATTCAGCTCCAGTGGATGGTCTCAACCAGAGGGAGACGTGAGAGAAGGGCTCCCTCTCCACTTTCACCACACCACACATGGTGTTCTTTACACTTGTGTCATGTCTCGCACCCCTCCACAAGCCTTGTTGCACTAGTATCCTGCGTTGCAAATCAATTTATTGGAAGAGTATTACTTGGTTTGGTGGGGGGGAGGGGGAGTGAAAGATGCTGCAGCTTCACCTCCCAACTGCATGTGACCTGCTGTTGTCAGATGCCACTTCTATTTTGTTTTGTCCCTAATTTGGCAGTATATTTGAGGAAAAATTAACCGTGATCCTCCAGTTGCTGACCCCTACTGTAGGATGTTCTGTTTCCAGCAGGAAACGTCAGTTGATGGGTTTTCTGTACTCTTCAGCTTGTAGTATTAAGGCGATGGTGTCCAACATTTTGCCAAGTGTATTTGAAATCTAATATAGGAGACAGCATCAATAAATATGTAGTCCCTCCTCCACCTAATGAACCATGGATTAGGCAGGATCATAGCGTGGGAGTAGCAGGCAACTATGAAGACCTGACTCTTATGTCTTAAGCAAGCTTGTGGTCTGCTCCTCTTAGATGGTGTAGTTTTATTCATGATTATTTGGAAGAGATTCTGGTTGAGGTCAATGGGGTTTCATTTAGATCACATATAAGCCCTGTTTTAAAAGAGCTGCACTGATTGTCAGTCTGTCCCCACAGAGGTGCACCCAGCAGCTTCAGTATGTAGTTTTCACTGAATGCTGAAGACGTACCTCTTTGGCCTTTGACATGTGATAGGTATTTTTTTTTTTGTGGGACGCGGGTGGCGCTGTGGGTAAAACCTCAGCGCCTAGGACTTGCCGATCGCATGGTCGGCGGTTCAAATCCCCGCAGCGGGGTGCGCTCCCGTCGTTCGGTCCCAACGCCTGCCAACCTAGCAGTTTGAAAGCACCCCCGGGTGCAAGTAGATAAATAGGGACCGCTTACCAGCGGGAATGTAAACGGCGTTCCGTGTGCTGTGCTGTGCTGGCTCGCCAGATGCAGCTTGTCACGCTGGCCACGTGACCCGGAAGTGTCTGCGGACAGCGCTGGCTCCCGGCCTATAGAGTAAGATGAGCGCACAACCCTAGACCCACCTTTTTGTGATTGTATTCTTTTATAAGTTTTTTAATTGTTCCTAATGTTACATTCTAAGTTGTTATAACCTGCCATTGGACTTAAGGCTGAAGGGTAGGTTATTGTTATTATTAGTGAAGTTTATGATAGTAATAATAATAATTTACGTCCAGGTAAATGTACATAGGTTCACAAGTTGAATAAAGCTAGCTCCTTCTGCCTGTGCTATTTGTGACATGTATCTTCTAAATTGGCGATTCTTGTTTTAGTATTGTATACTGTATTAGTTTCTCTTCTTCCAAACACTTTCCTTCACTCCAGAAGGTTAGACCCTCAGAAAAATGTCCTCTTTAGTCCTCCTTGTTCCATTCTTCAATTTTTACTGAGTGTAAGGCCAAGTTTCTTGCCTTGCTTATTTTCATGATAATGTCACTAAACCTTAATGGAGGTAATAGCTTTAAGCTGGAATCATATGCATAAGTACCTGGGAATAAGTGCTTGAACATACTAGGACTTCCAAGACAACATCCATTTGTTAGGGTGAAACCTTTCCCCCATCTTCCCCAAGGAAAAAATGAAATTTGCTTCATATACTTGGGGGTTCCCAGTTCTCAGTCCTAAGGACAGTTACTTGGAAGCAAGCTCTCTTAATTTCAGTGATAAAAGTAAATATGATCAGGATTGTTGTTTGTAGCTTTGGAAAAGGTGTTACAAGAGAGCAGGCCCAAGTAAATAGCAACTACCTAGCAGTGGTACAGTCATACCTCGGGTTAAGGTTGCTTCAGGTTGAGCGTTTTCGGGTTGCGCTCCGCGGCAACCTGGAAGTAACGGAACGTATTACTTCCGGGTTTCACCGCTCATGCATGCGCAGACGCTCTAAATGACGTCATGCGCAGAAGCGGCAAATCCAGGGTTGAGTTCTCTTCAGGATGCAAACAGGGCTCCGGAACGGATCCTGTTCGCATCCAGAGGTACCACTGTATTAAATAATGTTAAGTTAGGATTTGGGTCTAAACTGAATACTGGTGTATGGAGATTGGTAAGGGTACAGCAGGCTTTCTATGATAATGTTTAAGATTTCATCTGAAGTTTACAGTTATTTTGTCTTTTTTTAAAAATAGCTTGTTAAAATGGGTCGCCGCTCATCAGACACCGAGGAAGAGAGTAGAAGCAAAAGAAAAAAGAAACACCGTAGGAGGTCATCTTCAAGCAGTTCTTCTGATAGCAGAACTTACAGCCGTAAAAAATCAGGAAGGAAGTCAAGGTCACGGTCTCGAGATCTCCAGTTTCGTTCACATTCATATGAAAAGAGGTACATGAATTAATTTGTATTGGGCTTTGAAAGTGTTTGCAGAAAAGGCTGCTTAAAATATTTAGCAGGCATAATTCACAGCTTGATCCAACATTCTGCTGTAGATAATGGCATATACAGGCAATGACCAATTTAGGTAAAGGTAAAGGGACCCCTGACCATTAGGCCCAGTCGTGACCGACTCTGGGGTTGCGGCTCTCATCTCGCTTTATTGGCCGAGGGAGCCGGCGTACAGCTTCCGGGTCATGTGGCCAGCATGACTATGCCGCTTCTGGCGAACCAGAGCAGCGCAGGGAAACGCCGTTTACCTTCCCGCCTGTTTATCTACTTGCACTTGACGTGCTTTCGAACTGCTAGGTTGTCAGGATTGACCAATTTATGTGTGTCCAATTGACGTGCGGCCATGCATGCATGTATAGCGACAAGCCACAAGTGGCTTGAAAAGGGGGTGGAATGGGGTGGGTGGGGAGAGCTTATGTGTGCTCCGCTGATGCACGGGGTGGAGTGAGGGTCAGGAATGTAACCCCATGCCAATCGGTCGTTGCCTGTAGGTTGTGGCATAAAGATCCAGCAAAGGCACATAGAAACAAAATACCCCCCTTTCTCTGGTGTTCATCCAGGGCTACTGCATGAGTGCTCTGCTCCAACTGGCAATACCTTTTGGATTGAGGCACTAGTGGAGAGGAAGGTAGAGCTGCTGGTTATTTCTTGCACATCATCCAGTGTGCACTGAAGTCATTTTGGATTATTGCATGGGTACAGTGCTGCATTCCATATATTGGGGGGCATCATTAACAATCAACCAGATTTTCAATGCAAAGTGGGTAATGCAGGTTGGCTCTGCCTCATTTGGCTTGCATAGGATGCTGCTTCAGCTGTGTCCAAACAAACTGGATTACAGGCTTATGGGGTTGAATCTGGATGCGCCACTGGGTTATGTGGAAGGAGAGGATCAGTAATTAAGTCCCCTTATTGCTCTCTGGTTAGTATAAATTTGTGGACATATAAACATCATCTACCTGCTTTTTATGTAGGGTGGTTCCTTTCCTTATCTGTGTAATAGTAATCACTTTGTAAGTTTGTATTTGGTATTGAGGAACTACCATATTACTGGTAAAAAATAAAACTTCTACATTACTGCAATTTCAGTAAAAATATAGTGGTAATGAAAGAAAGCTTACTTCTTGCTGAAAGTAATATCATTAACAGCCATTCTTATGGCTTTTGATGTTTCTTTTTATATTTTAGTTGAAAAGAAACAAATATTTACAAGAAAGTTTCTCAGTCCAAAATTATAAAATTATTATGTGTTTTCCAGTAGACAATAGTCTCTATTTCTCAGAAAATAGAATTGATGGACCTATTCTATTTTCCTTTGCACATAATCTGTCCATTCAACTTGGCAGTTTCAAGAATGTTGATAAAGCGTTCCTTCCTAGATGAACAGAAACTTGTTCCAATATCTAGCAATTTTGGGGTGTGTGTGGCATTTTTAACAAATCCAAAATCAGTAGATGGAATGAAAGAGAAGCTTGGGATCTAATTTTACCAGAATACCACTAACATGTTAGAAAATTTCTAACACCTGGATTATAAGAACATAAGAAGAATCTTGTTGGATTTGTCAAAGGCCTAGTTCAGTATTCTGTTTTCAGCCATGGCTAACTGGATGCCCATGGCATGTTCAGTACAAGGTCATGGATGCGGTAACCCTATTTTGCTGTGGTCCAAGAAATTATATTTGGAGACATGCTGTTTCTGATCAAGGAGGCAACATATAGACAGACACCTACAGGTGAAACTCGGAAAATTAGAATATCGTGGAAAAGTTCATTTATTTCAGTAATTCAACTTAAAAGGTGAAACTAATATATGAGATAGACTCATGACATGCAAAGCGAGATATGTCAAGCCTTTATTTGTTATAATTTTGATGATCAGCTAATGAAAACCCCAAATTAACAGTCTCAGAAAATTAGAATATTAAATGAAATCAGCAAAACAAGGACTGCAAATAGAGCAATATTGGACCTCTGAGAAGTAGAAGCATGCATATGTACTCAGTACTTGGTCTGGGCCCCTTTTGCATCAGTTACTGCCTCAGTGCGGTGTGGCATGGATGCTATCAGCCTGTGGCTTTCTGAGGTTTTATGGAAGACCAGGAAGCTTCAATAGCAACCTTCAGCTCTTCTGCATTGCTCGTTCTCATGTCTCTCATCTGTCTCTTGGCAATGCCCCATAGATATTCTATGGGGTTCAGGTCAGGCGAGTTTGCTGGCCAATCAAGCACAGTAATCCCATGGGCATTGAACCAGGTTTTGGTATTTTGGCAGTGTGGGCAGGTGCCAAAGTCCTGCTGGAAAATGAAGTCAGCATGCCCATAAAGCTCGTCTACGGAAAGAAGCCTGAAGTGCTCCAAAATCTCCTGGTAGACGGCTTTGTTGACCCTGGACTTAATGAAGCACAGTGGACCAATACCAGCTGATTTAAAATTATTTTTTTAACAGCATAATTTTATTAATCCAGATTTCCAAGATAGCCTACAAAAGAGAACCATAAAACAGATCAAAAACATCAAAACAAAAGCAGTTATTGTAGCAACATTAAATTACAAATCCTGGGCAATCCTTTTTGGGGGAAACGTTCTAAAACATGGCTCTCCGGGCAACCCAGTCAAGTGGCGGCATTTAAATAATAGTAATTATTATTAAGAAAGCCTACAGATCAGCAGGGATATTTAGAGAAGGACCTCTGGTGCCAGACTTAACAAACAGGTAGGTTCCTTTTTGAAAAAAGAAAAGAAATGAAAGCCTTTCCGTAATTTGTATTGACTGTTAGACCCACAAATAGCTCTGAGATGAGTGTGAGGATCAGACTACAGTGGTACCTCGGGTTAAGTACTTAATTCGTTCCAGAGATCCGTTCTTAACTTGAAACTGTTCTTAACCTGAAGCACCACTTTAGCTCATGGGGCCTCTCGCTGCCGCTGCGCCGCTGGAGCACAATTTCTGTTTCTATCCTGAAGCAAAGTTCTTAACCCGAGGTACTATTTCTGGGTTAGTGGAGTCTGTAACCTGAAGCGTATGTAACCTGAAGCGTTCGTAACCCGAGGTACCACTGTACTGGCCATTGATGTCTTCCATGAGCTGGCTAAAGCAGTTTTGTTCTCCTATGCTACCCTTAACTCAGCCTGGTGCCTGAGGGTTTGGAGTGCATCGTTATTGGATGACAGTGGCTCCTTTTCACTATTTCGTCTAGTACGTGAGAAAGCTTCTGTGGTTCTGACTGGTTGCCCAGAGGTGGTCATGGGCTGAATGAGGGCTGACAAACTGTGGCACAATGTAGACAAGACAGACATGCTCCTGGTCAGGAGGAAGACAGAATCTGGAGTAGGGATTAAATGAGTTTTGGATGTGGGTGTAGTCCCATTGAAAAATCACATTTGCAGTTGAATATTCCTGGATACAGCTTTACATCCGACTTGTTACATTGTGATTGGGCAATGTGCTATGCATGGGTCCACCCTGTGAAGTGTCTTTGGGAAGCTAGCTGCAGTGGGTCCAGAAAGGAGCAGCAAGGATGTGGACACACATCCATGGGACTATGATGCAACATCTGTGCTCACTGCCAGTTTACGGTACTTCAGGGCTTAGGCCCAGGATACCTGAGGAATTGCCTCCTTCCATGTCATTCTGTCCACTTCCTAAAATTAAGGAGAGGCCTTTTTCTGTGTTTCACGTAGGGTTGTGACGTAGGGTTGAGACCTTTGAGTATTGGGTGGTATAAAAATTAAATAAATAATAAATAATAATAGTTGCTGAGAATGAGAGACGGTTTCTTTAGTGGCTCCACCAGTATTACCTTTGTTCATGAAGCATGGCCAGCCTCCTCTCTGATTGTTTTTCATCAGCTGGTAAAGAAATACATTTTTATTCTGACAAGCTTTTGCCTGCTAAGTAAGAACTCATAGAATGGATTCATAGAATCATAGAATTGGAAGGGACCACAAGGGTCATCAATGCTTTTACCCAACATAAGTCTAGAACCCAGGATCCTGAGATTAAAAGTCTTATGCTCTACCTACTGAGCTATTTCACAGGTCATTTATACCTGTGATTCTGCCATTGTAGCTTATAAATGAATATTTAATGTATTTCATGTCTTTTTATTGCTATATCATTGTTATTTTAATATAGTTTTCTTTTATTGTGACTTTAAATTGTTGTAAGCTACACATGGGCACTAGATGGGTGATATTTTTAAAAATATAATTTAGAGATTCTCTCCCATGTAAAATATTATAGGTTTTCCCAACACAGTCTATTGCCTCCCAGTTTTCAGACAGTACCTTTTTCACCTATGTTGGCAAAGTAAATCAAGGAGAAATGACCAGACTAGGATATCAGACATTATTTTATAGAAGATAAAATTGCCTGCTCAGAATTTTAGATGACAACATAATGTTGTAACTTTAGCTGGATCTTACGGTAGAATAAAATTCAATAAATCTGGTTAATTTCTTTATAGTTAATCAAAGGTGATAGTTAAATATTTTCTTCAGAAAGTTCTGATAGGTAGAATGCCTTCACATTTGTTTTTCCTGGTCCTGTTTTTAATATTGACATGTATCCCCTAAAGGGACATAGTGGGATAATATCAACTGCAATGCCAACATTATGCAGATGACACGCAGCTTTATGAATATCTCTCTTACACTGCAGATATGACTATCTGACAGATAACACCAAGCTTGAAGAAACCCTGGAGGCTGGATGAGAACCAGCTGGCTTATTTGAATCCAGAAAGATCTAAGTATTTGCTTTGAGGATTTGGCTAGCACCTCTGTCTTGACCTCAGTGTAGGATACACCCCTGGCTGTTAAGATAATATAAAATCTCAAGGTTATGCTGGATTCTGCTTGATCTTTGAAGAATTAAATTATGGTGATTGATAAGAGCAACTGTTCCCTTTTCATTTAGTAAATAAATTCCAGCTTTTCACAGATGAAGATAAATATGTCTTTAAATAGAGTAACATTGAGAACATTTTAGAACACCCTGCCATAAGACATATCGTTTGCAAAGTATGTCTTGCAGATTCTAACTCCAGCTTCCATGTTGATTAACCAAGCTTCCAGTCAGATGATGTACAATTAGCTTATTGCTTGAATATCATTCTTTTAAATAACGAAATTGGGTGATTGAGCTTCTGCCAGTTTGGAAGCAAAACAGGGCCACCCCAGATAAGATAGTGGTTACTTCCAGGTCGCTGCAGCGTGCAACCCAAAAATACTTGTCCCGAAGCGTGCAACCCGAAGCTGCTTTAACCTGAGGTATGACTGTATAGCTCTCCCAGGGGGCCAGAACCACTGGAACAAAATGTTTTGCCAGCTACCTTAAGACTTCAGGGGACCCTGGTCCTTGATATTTTACCCAGAAGAGTCCACTGAGAGCTGCCTATTGCTCTGCTCTGCTTTGGCTTGTCTGGACTTGAGCTCATTTACTTGGCCTGATTGGAAGAAGTGCTGGTCATTGTAGCAATTTCCAACTTTCTCAGCAGAATAGGGAAGGAGAGGGTTTGTGGGGCGATTTAAACAGGCTAACCTTTGCTGTAACCTCAGGTGTGCTTTTATGCCTTTTTTATGCATTCAAAAGTATTTGGTTAGAGTGCCAGAAGGGTACCTTTAAATAGGGGTAGGGAACATGACCCTTCAGATATTGTTGGGCTACTACTCCCATCAGTCCCAACCAGCATAACCAGTGGTCAGAGATGATGAGAGTTGTAGTCCTACAATACCTGAAGGGCAAAAGTTCCCCAACTCTGGCTTCAATGATAAATTATTTTATTTAATAAAATTTATACATTTATTGATTGTAAAAACAACAACACAAAACTTCAAAATTTTCCTTAATAAGAATTAAAACAATAATTTAAGACTTTCAAAAAGTTAAAATAGCAGTAAAAGCAGATTAAAACTCGCACCAAGTTTCTAAGCATGAGAAGATAGGGCATGTTGTTGTTGATGATGATGATAATAATAATAACAATAATAATAATAATAATAATAATAATAATAATAATAATAATAATAATAATAATAGAATTTATATAAGGCCATATACCCGCAGGTCTTATGGTATGATAATGTAGCTTAAAATGGCAGTTTGCTCTTATGCGTTATTGATTGTGTAGGGATGTGCTGTCCTACATACTATCTTCTGGATCAAACTTCCCATTCTGCTTTTGAGCTGTCCTTGCAGAGCTGTGTATTGAAATAATTTTAAGGGGCAATAAGATGTGCAGTCACTGGGTATTTATATGAAGCTGCATTATGTTCCTGTTGCAAAGCACTGTTCTACAGATACTGGTGCAGTGATTTTTAATGTGGTTTTATTCAGTCTTGGCCATTGTGCATATGTGTTTTGATTTAAAAGACAAGAACAATTGTATTGGCAAGCACTTGTGCATGCCCCAATTGACAGTTCTGCATCGTCCTCCAGTGGGAAGCACCTCTCTATATAGAATAAACCTCCTGGGAGGACAGAGATGCATGCTATGAACTGATGATAACTTAAATTTACTTCCTGTTTCCCAAAGGAAGTACCTCTCTAAGTAGTATAGGTACTAGTGGGGAAAAATACTTTGTGAAATCAACTGAGGCTGGTGTAATGCTGTATAATCTCAATAAATATGCATGGGATGATCTAAAATTTTGGGTTGGGAGGATTTACAAGAGTACATGTTTACTTTTCACTGTTGCGAACCAGCCTTATTGTCTAGTCCAGTGTTTCCCAACCACTGTTCCGCGGCACACTAGTGTGCCGCGAGATGTTGCCTGGTGTGCCGCGGGAAAAATTAAAAAATTCGAAAGATTTTTTTTTTAAGTCAAATTTTCGATTGGGGCGCCGTCACTAGATGACCCCTGGGGTTCCCTCCCTCCCTCCCGCTCTGCGCCTCCCTCCTCCTCCTCCTCCGGGGAGGCCCTTCCTGGCTCTCGGCCAAGGCTTGGCGGCTGCCACTCACTCACTCGCTCGCCCACCCGTCCCTCCATACCTGCACCCGGCCTCTCCCCCTCCGTCCCCGGCGCGGGGGCTGCCGGGATCCGTAGTCCCCTCGCCCTTGGGCTCCGCGCCCGCGCGGGGTGCACGAACTACGTTTCCCAGCGTGGCCTGGTGGGCCGGGCGTTTTGTTTGAAGCGCTCTTCTCCTGGCCATGGAATGAGCGCAGCGGCGGCGGCCGGGCAGGCAGGGGCTCTTCCGCGCAGACCCCGCGCAGCCTGCCTGCGCCCCCGCGGAGATCGGGTGGCAGGATGGAGCCCGGGGATCCCCGCGGAGGCGGAGCGGCGGAGGCGGAGGCTGCCCCCCAGGTAGGGCTGCGTCGGGGGGGTTTTATTTTTGCAATGCTGCATCCGCGCCGGAGGGGACGCATCGGACCGCGGGGAGACCCCTTGGCAGGTGTGCAAGGCAATGCATGCGTGCAGGCGTTGCATGGAGTGCAGTGCAATGCAATGGCAACGCGGCGCCCTGCATGCATGCATGCAACTTCCACCGGTGCTCCAGACTTGGCAGGTGAGGGGGGTCCCCAGTGGGCGGCAGAGAGAGCCGGGAGGGCGAAGGGGAGCCGGGGGGGAGCAGAGCCCGGGGGAAACTTCGGCGTCGTTGCGCCGGGTGTTGGAAGCAGAGGCTGGCGGGGGCCCCTCACCTGCAAAACCTGGTCGCCTCTCATATATTTCGTGCATTGCATTCATCGCCCGCTTTCTCCTCCAAGGAGCTCCCGGGGGGGCGCGTGGTTCTCCCCGTGTTATCCTCGCAACAACAGCCCTGCAAGGTGGGTCAGGCGAGTGGCCCAAGGGAGCACCCAGGGATTGTCCTGGCCAGGTGGGGTGATTTGAACCCTGCTCTCTGCCCGGTCTTCGTCCTCATTTAGCCCCCACATGTGCATGACTGTGCATGACTGAGGTTTTCCCCCCTCGTCTTGGCTATGGTGTGAGTCTGTGCTGTTAATTAATGGGGTTCTGCCTTCGGAGAAGATGAGCCAGCCCTCAAGGAGGTGATTATGTAATTTGCTAGCAATTCATGTCCCTCCCGGCGTGACGCTGCGCGCTGACGTCACAGGGCTGTAATGGTGGTGTGCCTCGAGATTTTTTTCATGAAACAAGTGTGCCTTTGCCCAAAAAAGGTTGGGAAACACTGGTCTAGTCGTCACTTTTTGTTTTGCCAAAACTACATAGATTGAAATTGTATTCAGAAACCTTTATAGTATATCTTTATTTCCTACTTTTATGCCAGAAACTGTGTAATTGCACCCCTCTTTGCTATATATAGAACTATTTCCTAGACTTGCGTTGGAGTAAAATCTTATGAATATTTATTTATGATTTATTTTCTTTAATTTATAGGAGGATATATATCCCAAATTGAATTGAATTAAGCAGTAAGTGAAGAGTATTAAAATTCCATACGACAGTGAGAGCCCATTGTAGCCTATTAAAGCACAGGCAAAGAAAACTATTTTCATCCAGTGCCTAAAACTTAACAAAATATGTACCAAACAAACATATCTGGGGTGGGAGTTGCATATCCGGTATGCTGCCACTGAGAAGGCCTTATTCTCAGCTGTCAGCCATATAGCCTTTGAAGCTGGGGGCATCCGGAGAAGGGCTTAGGAAGATGATCTTAAAGACTGAGCAGGTTTCTATCCATGTATATGTATATATTTTTTTTAGTTTTTGTTTTCACTGTATATATGCAGAAAGGCTAGATCAGTGGCAGTGCAAGTGCAAAATGGGAACTTTATTATGCTCCACTGATGGACTTTCTGGCAATATCTGTTACTGTTTTAGGCACAGGCATCGATCTAGCAGCAGCTCTTCATATGGATCCAAGAGAAAACGGAGCCGGAGCCGTTCAAGAGACCGAGGAAAATTATATCGGTCTCAGAGATCAAGATCAAAGAGCAGAACAAGAAGGTATGACCATTTTGCCCTTGGAGAATAAGATTGACCAGATAATGTATACTTTTCTCTGTATTCTCTTGCCTTGTTGTCTACAGTGATAGTTATATTAACTTTAGAGAGTTATGTAGCGTCAATGCAAAAGGTTGAATTAGCTTGACCTTCCAATCCCGGAGTTTAAACTTAAAGCAGTTCAGTATTACAAGTGACTAATAGGGTGTGTGGTATATACGCTGCCATAGCAGGCCAACACAATAAGAAATACTTGTTTTGCAGGGTACTCACGCTAATGTTACTAGCAGATGTGCTAAACCAACTGCTTAGTAGTACTTTGTGGTTCTCAATTTAAATACAGATATTTGAATTTGTGAGTGTGTGTCAGACAGAACTGTATGGAGCTGCAGTTGTGCTTTCAGCATGAAGGAGGTGACCCACATAAGGTGTTACCGGCAATAAGTCCTCTCTATGTGGACTGGAATGTAGGAAATCAGAATCAGCATTTGAAACGTTATCTGTTAAGGGATCTATAAACGGAATCACAAAAAAATCCAGCTGTTCTGCAGAAATCATAGCTTCTGCCTATAGCTATTATGGGTGCTGATGGTTTAGTATTTTAAGTAAGAAGCATGAGAAATGTGTGTGACTAAATGCATGTAAAAGTGTTTGTAAATAACTGCTTAGAAACTTTGGTAGTTTCATTAGGTGGTATATAAATACCTTAATTTAAAAAACAAACAAACATTTTAAAACTATTTTGGTGATTGTACTAGAAGGTTAGAGCTATATTTCACATGAAGAAAATAGTTTATTTTGTTTTAGCCCAAGAAAGTTGATGGATGCAAATGTGTTATCCCTGATGGAAAGAGCATGTTCAACACACTAAGACTAATTTTTTGTCAGCCTAATATTTTAAAATATTTCCTTGTTGTCAGTAAAATAGCACATTTATTTTCTGAAGGAAATGGAAAATCAAGGAAGAGTACATACAGTCTTGAAGACGGGAGATTTATGCTCTTGTGGGGCAATGGACTGAGAATGAATAAAATAACCTGTGAGCAAGGTTGCAACTGGAGACTTTTTCACTCATACACACAACTTTTTTCCTTAGTGTTATCTACCATGACAGTGGTATGTATGTGGGGCAGATTGGCTAAGAAAGAGCCACATAATTGGCCATACCCATGTAGTTGCAATATAGACACATGCAGCACAGCTGCTGCTATCATAGGGAAGCAACTTCCACATGTGCGAGCAAAAAGGACAAGACTTGGGAAACCATTGTAAGCTAATCTTTGAAATATGTGACTGGATTTTGATGACTCCTCGATTTCTTCGACTGGAAAGCAATAATTCTGCACATGAGGTTGTAAGTGGATTTGTGATGATCTGTGGATCTGTAAATGGTTTGAATCACAAAGCATTCCAGATGTCTGTTCAGATTGAAAAGCGGGATATAAATTGGGTGAATAAGTCAATAAATAAATGAGAGCATTTCAAAATGAATGTTGTGAAGTGATGAATTTCTGCAATTTTTGGGTTGATGTGGAACAGAACCCTATCTGTAGTTGAGGATCTGTACTGGTTTTCTCTGTCACTGCAGACTGGGAAGTGGACTTAAAATATCTTCACTGTGTTGAGAATACTAACGATAGATCATTTCTTGCTATGTTTATTACTTTGTGCCCTTATTACATAGGTCACTGGTAAATTGTCTTCCCATTCTTATATTCTGGCTATATGTGTGGCTAGTTAGTTCCATTGGTAAACAGTACAGCTTAGCTAGTTTGATGTGTTGCCCCTTTAAGGAGATGTACGTTGAGCTCTACACTACATACCGGTAAGTTTTCAGAGTGTCAGTCCATAGATAGAAAGGACTTTTGGAGCTCATTAAGAAATCTTCTCTGAGGGGAGATACAAAATTATTTTATATATAGTATGTTCCATTAATAAGGTTTGTTTATTTTATTTTATTTTTAAATATCTAAAGAGTATTCTCTAAAACTCAGTCCTAGTTTAAAGTTTAACCCAGGCCACTGAAAGACATTTAAAATAAAACTGAAAGTTTTATTTTCTTCTGAAAGTGTTCTTCTGAAAGTGACTCAAGTTTGGGCTTTGGTGGGTCTGTGAGAAAAGGGAGTCTCAGAACTACTGAAAACAGAAGAATATCAAGGCTTTATATAACACATAGTCAGATATTTTGAACTGAGAATTTTGAGCCTAGCATAAAAATCATAATACTTGCAATATAATATATTTGTATTGAGTGCTGCTTCCAGGTTTTAGTATTTTTCTAATAGAAATTAGAGCCTTAAATGATTAAAGACTTAACTGTTCAAAGTGTTGGACACGTGAATCAATCTGAAATGCAAATTCTTAATTAATTTTAAAAAAACCTCATTTGTTAAAAAACCCCGCACACCTTACATATCAAGTAACATAGATTTTCTTCACCCAAAAGACAGATGTGTTCATATTACATTTATTTATTTTATTTTAGTTGTACCTCAGGTCAAGAATTGAGGCTCCCTAGTTATGCTATAGATTCAAAATTGTCCTACAGCAAAACAGTACAATGCAAATAAGACTTAATAAGATCACAAACTGAATTTCAGCAAAACAACCAAGATTTACATTAAATTAGGAATTTTAAAACTGATTTAGTTTGTTTTACTGAGCATTTGCTTAATAACATTTCGTCTTCTTGCAATCTTTTTAAAGACAATAATTCCTCTGTGAAATGCGGGCACATCCTCAGCAGAAAAATTGAAAGCAACAGCTCACTTTCTGAAACCACAGATATAGTGATATAAAGAAATATTTCAGCTCTACAAAATTTAATAAATCATCCCATTTCCTAATTTGATCATATTAGATGCTGATGTGGAAGAAGCATTTCAAATACCATCTCCTCATTAATATACATCAGTCTGGGGAATAGAATAGAATACTTATGCAGAGATGTCACAGTTAGTGTTTCTTAGTTTACTAAGTGGAACAGGTTGATGCGATACTGAGTGCTATTTGTCAATGTCTTGTTAAAATGGTTTGGGTCGAGTTATGGAGTCCAGAAAGACGGCGGCTGATAAATCAAAAGTGGATTGAGTGGACAGGAGGCAGTGATTGATACTGTGACAGGATATGAAGAAAGGAATCTTGATACAAGCATGCACAATATTGAATATGAGAAGGAAAATGACCCTGGAGTATGGATATTATTCAAGGAAATGAGAATAATAATATCAGTTTGAAATTATTGCCGTGTGAAGATTAGGATACGGCAGTTCTTATTAGGCTATTATGTGTTCTGGATGGTAGCATTAGAATTCTATACAGTTTGCACATGCATACAGAATCAAGGTATTCCTGGTGGTGTTATTTATTTCTATTAATTGTAGAATTTGTTTCGTATGTCATGCATATGTGTTGCATAATTTAATTCTTGAATTCGCAAGGCATTCATTAGAGTAAAACAAAGAGTGCAGTCATAGTCTGCATTTTCAGCAGTTTTGTGGTCTAATTATGGTATAATACACTATTTTTTAATTGTATGTCTTATACTAAACTGTCTTAAGTTTAAAACTCAGGGTAAACATGGATGAAATTTGTAATGTATGCAATAAAAGATAGCAATTTCCACAAACTGCTGAAATTTGAAGGTAAATATGTTTCTGGATGCAAAGTCATTAATGCCAACATTATATATGTATTATAAATCTTTCATGTTTCCTCATACTACTTGGATTAATGTGTTCTCCTATGGAATTAGAGCTTACATTTAACAGTTTTCCAGATATGAACACCAAATGTAACATTCAGTATTAGTGTATGTAGGTAAATAAGTACAGTGGTGCCTCGCAAGACGAAAAGAATCCGTTCTGTGATTCTCTTCGTCTAGCGGTTTTTTTCGTCTTGCGAAGCAAGCCCATTGAAGGATTAGCGGATTAGCGCTATTAGCGGCTTTTAGAGGCTTTTAGAGGCTTTTAGAGGCTTTTAGCGGCTTATCTGCTGATCAGATCAGCTGATAATTGGCTTAGCGCTATTAGCGGCTTTTAGCGGCTTATCTGCTGATCGGATCAGCTGATAAGCGGCTTAGCGGCTTAGAAAAAGGGGAGGAGAAGGGGGGGGAAACAGAAGGAACTCGCAAGACATTGTCGTCTTGCGAAGCAAGCCCATAGGAGATTCTTTTTGCGAAGCACCTCCAAAACGGAAAACTCTTTCGTCTAGCGAGTTTTCCGTCTTGCGAGGCATTCGTCTTGCGGGGCACCGCTGTATCACTATAGGCATCAGATAAGAACACAGGAAGAGCCTTCTGGATCAGGTCAAAGGCCTGTCTTAATTCAGCACCCTGTTCTCACCAGATGCTCACGGGGAGCAGCAGTATTCTCCCCTCTTGTGATTCCTAAAAAGGCAGACTGCCTCCAATAGTGGCGGTAGGCATAGCCATTATGGCTAGAAGTGTGAAGAAGTACGTACTTTTATCATTCCCAAACTTTCCAACATTCTGCTCTGTTCCTGGCTTCTACTATCATGAGAGAGAGAGAGAGAGAGAGAAATACTTCTTCCTATACACTTTTTCTGTAACATGTATAATCTACACTTCTACCATGTCTCCCACCTCCAGTTACTTGCTGTTTTTCTAAACTAAAAACTCCATATGTTGTAACCTTTCACCATAGTTACTCCAACTCTTTCATCATTTTGGTTGCCCTTTCCGTAACCTTTTCCAGGTCAACAGTATCCTTTGTGAGTTGAGGCAATCAGAAGCTTCAACTGTATTCCAAGTATGGCCTCGCTGTGGATTTGTATATATTTATTATTTTCTTTTATTTAATAAAATTTATATACAACTTGATTGTAATAAAATTTCTTGAGCAGTTTACAGGAAATATTGACATTATCAATAAAACACTCTCTCTCTCTCTCTCTCTCTCTCTCTCTCTCTGTGTGTGTGTGTGTGTGTGTGTGTGTAAATAACTAACAGGAAAAGAGATTAGAACTTGTCAACTTCTGTATGTCTGGATAGGCTTGCCTATACAAATATGTTTGAAGCAGGTGCATCAAAGAGTGCAGTGAAGGTGCCTGCCTGATATCAGTAAACAGGGAGTTCCAAAGTGTGAGTGCCACCACACTAAAAGATCGATTTCTTGCAACTGTGGATTGGAATGAGTATTATATGGCACCTGTAACAAACAGTACCTGTTCTACACATTGAAGTGGTTGAGTGGGCACATATGGGCTAAGGAGATGCCACACTTACGACATTGGCCCCTTTCCTAATGACTCCTAACATGGAATTTGCCTTTTTCACAGCAGCTGTAAATTGGGTTGACATCTTCAGCATCTTGCTTGGCTGCTTTTATTTGTTTGTTACCTTGTTTGTCACTGGGGCTGAGATGCTTAGTCAGCTGGGGCTCCTCTCTAGCTCCTTGAGCAGGTGCCCCCTGGCTAGCTTTCCCCAGCTGTTTGCTGCCATTTAGATCAGAGAGACTTTTGTTGCGCTTGGGTTTCCGTTCTTAGGCACCACAGTTCAAGAATGATGTTGACATGTTGGAAAGAATTCAAAAGAGAACTGACAAGGCCATGAAAGATTAAGAAGTCGAATCATATGTAGACTGATTTGGAGCTTAGATGGTCAAAATCCTTAGGTTTAAAACTTTCTTCATTGATGAGCTCTGCAGTGACATAATTGATAGCTTTGGTAGCACTACTAGTTAGAAGTATTCGTTGTATGATTGCATTTGGTTTGCGGTGGCTAGCTAATTGCCCAGAGGTGTTGAAAAGAAATCGTCTGTCCCACAAATAGGGAAGGAATTCTTGCTTTTGATATAATGTGACCCTTGCTTCTTAATGGTATGTAGTTATTTCTGAAAACCCACTTTCATGTGGTGAAGAACTAACTACTTTAATACAATTCCAAAGTGTAGTCTTATTAGCTACCCAGTCTTTTTCTATGTCGTTTGAGAATACAGTTCTCATGTACCAGTTGTCCTGATCATTGCAAGAAGCTGTTATTTGGCAGTTGCCAATTTCTGTTAATTTCCTACATCTTACATAGAAACGTGTATAAACAGTTTAAGCAAGGAACTTACTTATAACAACCCTACATATGTAATACTGGTTGTTTTGATTATTGTACTACTTTGCAAAGAGAGAGAGAGAGAAGCAAGCAAGCAAGCAAGCAAGCAAGCAAGCACTTCATTATATGCTCTCCCTTGGAGCATATAATTTGCAACTTTATCAGGAGAATCCATTATGGTATATTGACCTACAGCATCTTTTTAAAGTAGTCCATGGATGAAGAGTGTTGCCAATCGTGTTCTTTGTTGTTGTTAATTTCTTTATCACCTAAACAGAGAAACAAATTTATTACCACCCACAAGTTGTCAAGACTTTAGCTTGAGAAGACTCAGTAAAAATGTCGGTGTTTTTCTGAATAGCTCTTTCTTGAGGTATGGTGAGAAAGTATGGACACATATGGAAATGTATGTGGACATCACAATGTAACATATGACACAGCCATGTAGAGACCACTTATGTTACTTTTGTTGAGGGGGAAAAGCTATACACATATAGTTGAGGCATGGAATATTTTTGGTCAGTTTGAGTGCAATTATGATAAGTTTATGGTTTGGGCAAACCATAGTTTGCTCAGGTTGGATGTAATGGAAGTCAGGGATATAACAGGATCATGTGAAAGAAGGAGGAAGTGAATGAGTTCAAGACTTACTTATGTAATGCCAAATCATGTGTTGACATTATGTCTGAATTGCCCCATTGCATGTATCTGAACCAGGCTATAGGTGGGAATTATGGAGTAGAAAATCCAAGTCTTAGAATGCTTCCTATCACCCAAAAATCTTAGCAGGTTGTAGTTGCTGATAATTTGATAATCATTGTCTGTGTAAAGGCTGGTTTTGGTGATTGTATGAATTGGACAACTGATGGTGGAGACATCCAAAACTGTGCACATTGAAATAGGAATGGTTATGTCTTTACTATAAAGCATTAGTAGTTTTAGCTGTTCATATTATGTAATGCTCCTACTCATTTTATCCCTTATTCCCTCTCCATATATGCTTGAAGTAGCTTACAGACCAGATGCCACTATAGTAGCAAATGTTTTCAGTAGGCATGGTCCCTTTTTAAGAGAGCAACATCTGCAACGACACTGCTTTTAGAAAGAGCACCACCATAGAAACAATAGTAACGGTACATGGAAAACAGCATGCACCAAGCTAATGATGGTGAATATGCAGTCTTTCAAAGACTACACGTTTTAGTTGCTTTGGATTAACAAGTATTCACTGAAATCAGTGGAAACCTAGCATAAATGCCAAATTAGTCCAACATTTTATTTCATATTTTAAAAACCACAAAGCCTTTTAAAGCTCATAAATTTTATTCTACTGAAAAAAACAGGATGTGCTTGTCACTACTTTAAAAAAACATTCATGCCTTTTGAAGGCATATAGACAAGTATTATTTAAGTTTGAACTATAGCTGTTAAAACTAAAATACATGGGATGAAGCTTCCAGTTCTTTCTTTCTGACATGACCTAAAAAGCCAAATGGGTTATTTTAAAATGCACATCTAAATTTCAAATTATTTTTTAACTGATTGGAAGAAAATCAAAATGACCTTCTTACACCTGAGATCACAGCTGCAAGGTGCAATAATTTCCCCATGATATGCTACCAGGATTTCTTAAACCTGCTATATGGTTGGTATTTAAATTCAGTACTTGCGCTAGCATCTTTTAATACAATTTACGTATCTACATAGCTTCTTTTTATTTTTAAAAAAATCAGTGTTCAGGTAAAAACAATTTATGCTGTAAGAGGTTTCATTACCTAAAGGAAATGTTTGATACAGTACCGTATTAAATGGATTTGGGCACACTTTGGGATGTGGTAGTAACCAAATGAGAAATTGCAAATCTTCAACATATCTGGAACCCAAAGATTGTACATGGTCTACTGTATACATGTGACATGGTGGCTGGAGGCCCTTCTAGAGCAGTGGTTCCCAAACCTTTTCCATATTGAACCACTGATCTAAAGCATCATTCCACAGTGATGTCAGAAAGAGAAATTCAGCAGTGCCTCTGACCCCTTAACATAGTCTATTCATACCCACAGACTACCTTGAACATAAGAACCACCTTCTTGATCAGGCCAATTGCCTGTCTTGTCTAGCATTTTGTTCTCACAATACATACCTTTCTTGAAGAGTTATATATGCATGGGGTGGATTAGAACTTTGTTTGTTATTAGGTTAATCATTTTTGTGTTTTTATACTTGTAAGCCACCCTGTGATCCTCGGATGAAGGGCGGTACTGTATATAAATTTAACAAACAAACAGACTTTTCAAGAGGGACCTGCAACTTCTCTGCTTTGGAGAGGCAAATGTTTCTCATTAGTTTTTGCCATAGGGACTTGCATATGCATTTGAAATATTCTGCTGTACTTTTTGTTTTATTTAAAACAAATAATTAGGACCTAGCAGAATCCATATTGCTAGATGTATTAATTGTCAGTGTTTTATTGAAAAGATTTGTTTTAGAGTTGGTAATTGTATGGAAGGTTATAGCACATAGATTTATTTTAAGAACAATTGGCTGTAGTTCGGAAGACTCAAAGCAAGTAAGAGAAAGTTTGTCATCTTGAATGTAATAAAATAATAAAGGGCTGAAGTAAAAGTTTACATGCTATCCTTGAGCATCAAACCATCAATGAGGATATTAGTAAGATCTAATTGACCGCTTAGGGAAATTAAACTTCATAAGGCACAGCCAAGGACTCTTAAGTTATCAATAAGGACAGAAGCTGCTGGTGACAGCTGCTTTGATGCTTTTCATTGGCATGAAAAAGCTAAAAATGATGTGGTATAAGTACTGTTAATTTGGTGTTAAATATGGCTGAGAATCATTATAATTTCCCCCCTCTCTTCCCCCCCCTCTCTGTGTGTGTGTGTGTAGACAGACAGACAGACAGACAGACAGACAGACAGACAGATAGATAGATATAGATATAGATATAGATATAGATATAGATATAGATATAGATATAGATATAGATACCCCAGGTGCACTATTTAAGTATTAAGGATAGTTCTGTTTTAAGGTGTGTGGTTTTTCAAATAGAAGGATTACGAAGAACAGAGAAACATTTAGATTGCTTTCTTTCTGAACATAGAACAAAACTTACAAAATCTAAGATCCTGCAGTATCTGTACTAAGAGTCTCTGGTTTCATTTGGCCCTATTCTCCTTCAATTTGGTTTGGCTTGTATGACAAGCTCCACACTAGAATGGTATGCCAAAGCTTATGATCTTGGTGGTTCTAAAAAACAAAACTTGAGTTTTAAAAGGAACATCATTTTTGTTCTTCATACCATGTTGTCATACTATATTATTATTGCTGGTTTCTATAATCAAATGTATCATAATGTACTAAATACAATGGGTAGTATTCAGCTAAGTTTTACTTAGAGTAGACCCATTGAAATTAATGGACCCAGTCATGTTCATTGATTTCTGTGGGTTTACTGTACTACTGTAAGTAAAACATAGTTGAATACTACCCATGTAGAGAAGGAGGTGCTTAATCTCAGGGTCACGGGTTCGAGTGTCACGTTGGGCAAAAAGATTCCAGCATTGCAAGGGAGTTGACTAAATGATCCTTGTGGTCCTTCCAGCTCTACAATTCTGTGATTCTGTGACAAAATATATGGAATCAGTGCCATCCCCACTTATTAAGAGGTAGAGGAAGGGAGAGAGTGCTGTGTGGTAAGAAAGAGGACTGTCTCTTTTTCTCAGTGCAGCACAGAAAGCAAGCAATCCAACAAGGAGACTAGCAGGCCAGTCGGGAAGCTTTTACACACACTGTGCTGCCAGTTTTCTGCCCCTGGTTTAAGTTACAGACTTGATATACACTGCAACTGCTTTCACCCTTGACCATTGGCCATACTTGCTGGAGCTGATGGCAGCTGTAGTCCTAAACATCTGGAGGACACGAGGTTGAGGAAGAATGGTTTAATCACTCTATCCTGCTGACTTCCAAAACAAATATAGATTTTTATCGTAATACAGAGCATTATTCACTTTATTCCAGCAAGGGTTAGCGGTAGTAATGGCTATTACTTATTAAAAACTTAAAGCTATAGCTTTATATATATATCCCATTAATAATGTTTTATGTACTTCTTTTATTGGTGTTTTAAGGATTTAGGGTATATGCAAAAAGAAATAATCTATATCTTTTTTTAAAAAAGTTTTAAATATTTCAGTTTGTGATTATTGAGACAAAGGTAGACAAATTATTTTCAAAGATTTATTTGTGTAACTAAAGAGTAGGCAATATGGCAAGATTTTGTACTGCAACATAATATTGTCACTTAATGGTGCTTTTAACTGTCTCTTGAGAGCTCTCAAAAGCCAAATGACAGACTATAAAATGGCACAGGAGTTGATTCAGACAGACACCCATGTTATAGGCCTGTAATTGTTAATGGAATACTTGAAGCAGAATTATATTGTGTTCAGATGCAGTGTTGTCAGGACCCACAAACTCAGCAAAACCATATTTTAGAAAAAAGAAGAGGTTGTGCCTTTTGATCTGTATGAAGTTTCCTTGGCAATATTAATTGCATTTCAAAGTTGTATTTCCAAAGTTGTATTTTATAAGCTTAAAATAATGTTTTTAATTCAAAATTATTTTTAATTTTGAAAACTATAAGTAGCTTGTTAGATAATACAATACATTTGCTTTATAATACAGTCGTACCTCGAGTTAAATACTTAATTTGTTCTGGAGGTCCGTTCTTAACCTGAAACTGTTCTTAACCTGAAGCACCACTTTAGCTAATGGGGCCTCATGCTGCTGCCGCGCCGCACAGTTTCTGTTCTCATCCTGAAGCAAAGTACTTAGCGCCCCGCTCCCGATGGCTGCGCAGAGCTGCGCTGATCCCGGGACTGCAGGCAGCTCTGCGCCGCCATCCGGAGCGGGGCGGGGCTTCGCGCCCCGCTCCCGATCGCCGCGCAGAGCTGCGCTGATCCCAGGATTGCAGGCAGCTCTGCGCGGCCATCGGGAGCGGGGCGGGACTTCGCACCCCGCTCCCGATGGCAGCGCAGAACTGCGCTGATCCCAGGACTGCCGGTCTCCCGAGGGTTGCACAGAGCTTCCTGAAGCCTGGAGAGCGAGAGGGGTCAGTGCGCACCGACCCCTCTCGCTCTCCAGGCTTCAGCGAAAGCCTGCATTCGCCCCATAGGACGCACACACATTTCCCCTTCAATTTTGGAGGGGAAACAGTGCGTCCTATAGGGTGAAAAATACGGCACTTGTGCCTCAGCTGCAAGAGATGACTGGTTACTAAC
Source organism: Podarcis liolepis (assembly GCF_965112155.1). NCBI lineage: Eukaryota > Metazoa > Chordata > Lepidosauria > Squamata > Lacertidae > Podarcis > Podarcis liolepis. The sequence continues at coordinate 82,586,037 of NC_139556.1, forward strand.
ATCCTCTTGCTGACTAATGGCATCTGCCCTAGAAGTGGCATCTCTGTCCTAGAGGAAGAGGGACAGTTTTCCATAGAAGGACATAGTTTCTACACCTGACTAGCTTTGCAGACGGTCAATTCTATAAAATTTTTAGTAGAGTAGATGAATTTTCTTTCTGCCCCTTAATTTTGGAATGGTGACTTCAGTCCCTCCAAAGCACAGTTGCTTGCTAATAGGTTGATGAATATCTCTGCTTCTGTCCTTTGGCTTTCTTGCCCTTGAATGCCCTTGCCCTTGGGATACTTGAGATGAAAATTGAGATGGAGTGAAGTGGGTATTTTAGGAACCACCTGTTAGAGCCAGTTGTGCCTGTTTACTAGTTAAGGAACAGCTTCCAATGTTATAATTGAGATAATTATTGTGGATTTTCATGTTACAGCAAAGTACAAACCCTGGATCAGAAAATAATATTTATTTTGTAGTAAAATATTAGGAATGAGTGGAATGTAACACTCAAAGTGTGGAAGTAGGTGGGCACATAATTTTGTTGCTTTGTGTGTGTTTCTAATTTCCCTCTAATGTAGAGTCTCCTGTGTTAACATTTGTATCCTGCCTTTTCCGCAGGAGCACAAGGTGTTGTACGTGATTCCCCCTAGCTTTTTATTTATTTATTTAAATCCTCACAGCAGCCTCGTGAGCAAGGTTAGGTTGAGATTAGTGGCTGACCCAGGCAGTGAGCAGAAACAGTGGCTTGGTTTGCATCAAACGGTAAGCCAAATTGTGGCTTACTGAGACCATGTGAACATGTGGGCTCCTGGAAAAGAGCTCGCAGCTGCTTTGTTTTTCCCTGATCCTTTTTACAGTGGTACCTCGCAAGACGAATGCCTCAGAAGACGAAAAACTCGCAAGACGAAAGAGTTTTTCATTTTTTGAGTTGCTTCGCAAGACGAATTTCCCTCTGGGCTTGCTTCGCAAGACGAAAACGTCTTGCAAGTTTGTTTCCTTTTTCTTAAAACCGCTTGAAGAGGTGCAGTTGCGACTTGACCGTGCTTCGCAAGACGAAAAATTCGCAAGACGAAAAAACTCGCAGAACGAATTAATTTCGTCTTGCGAGGCACCACTGTACTGCTGATGAGCTAAGCTAAGGTCTCAGGATTAAGCTTTCTTATTGCTAACCATGATCTTTATCCAAGGGTTGTCATGATTAGTGAGGAGAGAGCTTAACCATGAGTCATGGTTTGGATGACATGCTGAATCAAGGGTGGTGAGCCTGTAGCTCTCCATATGTAGTTGAATTTCAGCCCCCATCAGCCCCAGCCAGCATGGCCCAATGGTCAGGAAAGATAAGAGAACAATATCTGGTAGGCCAAAGGTTCCCTAACTCTGTTGTGAGCTAAATCCAAGGGTTGTCATGATTAGTGAGGAGAGAGCTTAACCATGAGTCATGGTTTGGATGACATGCTGAATCAAGGGTGGTGAGCCTGTAGCTCTCCATATGTAGTTGAATTTCAGCCCCCATCAGCCCCAGCCAGCATGGCCCAATGGTCAGGAAAGATAAGAGAACAATATCTGGTAGGCCAAAGGTTCCCTAACTCTGTTGTGAGCTAAATCCTGACTTGGTGCGTCATGGGGGCAAAAAGGACTCTTGAGGGAGGAGCAAAATGACTGTGAGCTCCTCTTGGGTTGCCTGTACATTCCATGTCTGGAATAAGGGAGAAGAGAAATGTTAATTCTGTACTTCATTACTGAAACTTCGTAACTGTACTTCACAACCTTAAAAGTGTGTATGGGTGGTGGGTATGAGACCTTCAAAGTCCAGGGTCTAAAATAACTTTGCTACACAACTGATTTGGGTGTCAGGTCAAACCATGGTTAAGCTTTTTAAAACACATTTTGACATTGTATCTGAATCAAGCCTTTAATTGTGCCTGTATATTGTACCTATATATCCGGTATTATTCACTATTTATATATGCTTGTGTATTTCCAAATTATTTTGGTCTCAGTCTATAAAGTAATTAGACAAATAATAAAAGTAATTTTACCTAATTGTATAAAAGTGCTTAAAGCTTGCAGTGGTAAGAAATACCTGATTTTTATACACTAAGTGTTATTTTTCCCTTTTTGAATATAGATAGGCATTTCACTTGGTGACTCACACTGAAAATCTGCTACCTATCTATATCAAATGTATGCTAAAAGTTAGTCTATTAAAACTGTTAAGCTTTTTGATTACAGATGAATGAAAAAAGTCTTTCTCTATATAGGCTTCTTGAATTTCTTCCAAATTAGATTTTAAATGCCAATTAGGAGGTTGAATATAGTAAAATAAAAGCAAATACATCCAAAATAGCTTCACCTTATGGCTAGTTAGGCCTTTTCTCTCAAAAGTGGAACCTTTGCTCTGAGCATGGCTTTGAGAAAGATATTCAGCTTAATGAACACATTAATTAGAACCATAACTATTTATAAGATAATTAGAAACGAAGCATGGTAAACTGGGCTTTTCCTGCAATTAATGGAGGATTAATTACTGGAGGTAATGAAGTGGTTTTTTAAATGCATTAAGGTGAAGTACAGAGATTTGCAAGGCTTTGTGATAGTTGCATAATTATTTCAGGCTGTTTGAGCATAGCTCATATGAGATCGCTAATAAGCATCATTGCATCATTATGTATGCACTTAAAAAGACTTACCACCAAAATGACTGCCTAATTATTTCTAATTGGCAGGACTCTGTGTAGTCATTGAGCTGTTTGTAGCCATTTTAAGGTTCATTTAACCATCCTTGGGGCCATGTGATAGATGGAAAAAGCTTCAACTACATGCTGGCCTTGGCTGGCGCCGTTAATCAATTTTGGTGGGCTTCAGTTTGAAATGCATTTGCTCATACAGAGGTCAAAACCTGAAGTAGTCCAAGCAAAGTTTTGCTTTTTGAAATCACTTTACTGTATTCATTAGCAATTAGTAAAATAATTGTGTCTGTCACTATATTTGGATTTCCATATGACTTGGTATTCTTTCATCACTGTCCCTTCTCATGCCATATTAGCTTCACTGGAAACCAAATATTCTTCCAACAGACCCTTTAACAACTTCAGTGAGGTGGCATATGTTCCCATATCCTACCATTCTTCGTTCATTTGTTAGCTTAAACAGTGCAGTACATTTCAACATAGTCATCTAATTTGCTCCCAATTGATTGCTGAGTGAAAGTTTCTACCCAAGGACAACATTTTAGGGCTTTCAATGATATCTCTAAGGAATTAGTCATTAAGCATTAAGAGTGGAAGCAAAAAGCAGTCAAATCGAATTCTGACATTTACCAGAGTTCTGTAGTTAGAGCTATCCATATCCAAGATGTTGACAGCTTTCTCTCTCGCTCTCTCGCTCTCTCATTCGACACACACAGTCAGACATCTTCTGATACATGAAAGTTGCTTAATATCGGCACTTGTTCTAGAAACTCAGTTGTACATCAATGTAAGTGCACCAGTTTGTTTTAAGATTTTGTGAATGCTGGAATGTCAGGTTAAAGTGATTTCTTCACTATGACCTAATTGGTATATAGTTATTTTATTGTAGTTTATCAGATTTAATGTGACATCCCATTAGGTAAGCGTCTGTAAAAAGTTTTCAATGAGTGCATTGTCCTGTTAAACATAATCATGACCATCTGTGGGATGTTGTCAAGGTACATAAGCCATTCATATACCTTTAAGCAAACAGCAGAGAAGCACATTGTAGACTTAATAAAAGAGGTCAATATTATCCTTTCCGTTCTGATAAATATACTTAATTTAATATTAAAGCATAAGATTATATGTTCCCATTTAAGGTAAATGTGATAAATAGATCTTTGTACATTTTAAAATAACATTTAAATTGGGAGAGAACTTTGTAACATGCACTTAAACAACATGACCTAGGTCAGCTAGTAGATTAAACACTATAAGAAACCTTCCCCTCCCCCTGGAGATTCATTTATTATTTGCTCTACAGACACCTCTCTTCAGTGTTCATGTGTTCAAAATATTTATATATTGCTATTCATCCAGGAATTCCATGGTGGTTAGCATATTTTAAAAACCATCAATAAGATAATATAAACCAATCAAATTGAAGCCAACAATTAAACAATAAAAGAGCAGCAAAATAGGAGGGATAGCAGCACAGTGGGGGATAGCAGTAGTCAGTAAGTAGATTTCATTCAGAATTTCCAAAAGAATGTATGGAATATATGAAAAGCAATCAAGGTGGAGGCTGCCCAGCTCCCTCAAGGAAGAATGTTCCAGAGTGTTGAAGCTACTAACGAAAAGGTGCAGAAGTTAATTTAGCCTGGATTTTGGCTCAATATCTAATACTGTCACTGAATCATGCTTTCAGCTGAGACTGATAAATTGGATCTGCCCCTGATTTGTCTTTGACTTTGCACACTTGACCAATCCCACCGTTGGTTGTGTGTGAGACCTTAACCTCCTTGAACTCTATAGGAGTTTGGGGCCTGGAGCAGGATATGAGTCTATGGATCTAGGTGGGAAACCCTTTTCAACTCAAAGGCTACATTCCTTTCTAGGTACATTTCCAGGGATGGGTACGACCAGAAGCAAAAGTAAGTGGAGCAACACATGTTGATAAATATAGAGGTTAAACCACCTTCTCCATGCACTACATTCCTGGTCTGGATCAGGTGCTCACGTAGATGTTATTTTTAAAGGAATTGCAAGATGCGTTAAATGCAGCAAACATTTAATTTTTCATCTGCTTTGGCTCTCAGTAGCATCGTGCCTGAGGATAATTTAGTTCTGAAATCAGTTGGATCTAACAAGCTATTCTTATTGTTATTTACTTATTACCCACTTACTAAAAAAAATCTTTGTGCTTTAGAAAAGATTAAAAGCCAGAAGGGAAGAACATATTTGATTTCATTTCACTTTTAATTTGTATACCTCCTGACACCCTGGAGAGGTACTGCCATTCAAAGTAGATAATACTTGTTAGGAGGACAAACTCTGACTTGATGTGAGGGATCTTTTTATGTTCTTGTAGAGGACTCAGGTTTTGACTGCTATCCCTGAACCTGAGATTTTAATAGCCATACTAGAGGTTGCTGCCCCTGCTTGTATCACTAACCAACCCCACACACTTGTCAATCTCCCTCTTTTTACATCTGACCAAGCCCCCTTCATCTCCCTTTCCGCCTCATCCCCAAAGTCCCCTCCCCCACCTTTTTGTCTTTTGTAGGTGGTTTCCACTGCCTCTGTATATCTTAAATCAGTTGATAGAATAGATACTCTAATATTCAGAGAACGATAAATGTCATCAGTTCTTTGTTAGGTACTAGTGAAATACCCATCATTTGGATTGGCAATTCCAGTGGATGTCGGGGAAGAAAGGGAGTACTACTAGATCACGAGGATGCCAATGGCAAGGAGGAAGTACTCCCCTCCCCCCCAGCATCTGGAAACTTAGCAACAGGAATTTATCTTATGCAGTCAGACCATTAGTCTGTCTAGCTCAGTATTGTCTGCAATGACTGGCAATGGCTCTCCAGTTTTAAATAGTGCATTTTTCCTCCAGATACCAGGGATGGGGCCTGGAAATTATGACATGAAAGCTCAACTGTTGAGCTATATGAGATATGGGAACTCTTCTTCCCCTCCTTGCTTGGAACTTTCCGTGGTCAAACAAGGGGAATGGGGTGGTGAGAGATGCTGCAGGCTAGTAGTGATGACTTATTGTGGGTGAAAAGTGAGACCTCTGGGTTCAGATTCAAGGGCATCCAAGTGCAACAGAGGAAAAGTTCAGTATTCATCAAGGTGAAAATTGAAATGTTCCTAATGTTATTGATTTAAATATGTTGAGTTTTGAAAATGTGGTAAACCATCTATGTATGCAGTGGTGCTAGAAATCGGAACTTTAACGATCTTACGTTTTAGAGTAGTAGTCTACACATTTTTTTATTGTGTCTAACAACAAATACTTCAAAATTTTAATATGTGACGTGTTGAGAATATCTGACAAATGACTTAATAGCTTCTTAACTAACTCCACACTGCTTATTGTGTGTAAAATAATCTTAAAACAAATAACTTAGAATCAGGAGATGGATTTTTATCTTGTAGAACGATGCTGCCAGCAAAGAAACCCTTTAGTAGTAGTAGAAGGCACTAATAGAAATACAGGCACCCCCACACTTATGTGTGATTGACTTGTGCGCAACTGTATATGTGCAGCATTGTGAAATAATTAAGTAATTTAATTCATACCAGGGAATGGAGGGAGAGAGGAGCCCAAAGAGGGCGGAGAAGAGACTGGAGGCACAGCAGGGTTTTATTTCGGGTGCTTAGCCTCATCTAACAGCTGATATGTGTGGTAGCATAGCAGCGGCTGCCGCTTTTCCGCATGTCCTCCGGCCTCCTGCTGACCCCAGAGCTTGAGTTCCAGTTGTGGATATTTTGGGTACAGTATTTTTGATCTGGACTGGAGAGAGAATGGCAGAGAGGGCATTTAAAGGGTGTTTAGATGGCACTCCCTACTTATGTGATTTTCACTGACGTGCATGGGGGGCTGGAACATAATGTAAGTGGGGAGTTGCCTGTATAACAACGTTCAACATTTGAAATCTGTAATAAATGAATATACATCTAGCTATTAGACCGAAGCAAAGTTGTTTGTGTCCATACCTGATCACGCTAAGTGTTTTTCTTGGCAACCTTAGCCCTACATCTGCAGAACTTATGAACATCCAGAAAAGCTGTTTGTTTTGACTTGTGTAAAGTATTTCGCGGGGTTCTCTAGATAAAAAAGGCACTTCAGATGACTAAGGGAGGAAGATAATAGGGTTTTCCAGGACCGAAGGAGGAGTGAGGCATGGAGGCGGAAAGCATACATGTTCTGTTTGCTTGTGCATGTGGGATATTTGTAAACACAGGGCAGAGGGAAGGCCAATATACACATGAGTGCTAGAACATTTTGAATAATTTTCCAGTACTGTACAACTCTTTACATCTTTAGAGGTGGAAATGAAACACTTATGAGCATTAAAGTGTGTGAGTAGATTGCTTCCAAATTGGCTTATGTAGACTTAAGTGTATCTCAAATAAAGCAGAAGTTTTGTTTCCCAACAGTGTAGTTGAATTGATATGATGCCTTTAACAATAGTCTTCGGTGATAATCCATGTTGAGCAACACACTTTTTTTTTGGTGAGCTTTGCATCTCTGTCCATGCCCAACAGGTTTGCTAGGCATGGACTGTGAGGTGAAGGAGCACTTAGTCTTGAATTCATTCAAGAAGACCAGATTTTACGTGGAACAACGCTGTAAGACAGTGTTTCCCAACCTTTTTTGGGCAAAGGCACACTTGTTTCATGAAAAAAATCTCGAGGCACACCACCATGCCAGATGGGGAAAGGTCACTTTTTACTTATGTAAAAAAAAATAAAAAAATAGTAACAGCATAGAAGGTAATGGTTAGGCTAGCATCCCTCTTCCAAATATGCTAGGTTTTTATTTGCAGGGACTGTTCTACATGGGAAAGCATTCAGCACTGTCATTCTCCCATCTGCCATCTGAATTGGTACTATTCTGGGTCAACTTACTCTGCTGCATGTGTAGATGAAAATGGCACCAAGTGTGGGGGAGGGGGCAGAACAGGTTTCAGATACAGGATATTAAGCATACACGTACTTCAGATTGAACTGGTTGCTTGCTTTGCAAGTTTTCATTTCCCAAATGACTGCCTTGGCAAGCGCAATACCTACCAGGCTCAACGCCGGTCTCGCGCTGCCGCTTCCCACGCTCTCAAGGACCCGGGAGGAGGAAGGCGTGAAGGGAATCCCGAAGGTGCGAAAACCTCGCGCATGCGGAGGTCTTCCGCCTGCGACAGCCCAGTAGGTCGGCCGAAGCGAGCGGCGATGGGATGTGGGAGGGAGCTCGCTCGCCGCCCCGCGTGTGCCTATGTGGGGCACGTTACAGCCCCGTGACGTCAGCGCCACGCAGGCAGCCAGGCAGGCAGATGGCGAGAGCCCCGCGCTGGGCGGCCTCTCCTCGCCGCCCCGCCTCTCGCCGCCCGACTCGCCCGCCTCGCTCCCACGGCACACCAGGCAACGTCTCGCGGCACACTAGTGTGCCGCGGAACACCGGTTGGGAAACACTGCTGTAAGATGACTGCTGGAAAATATTTCAGTGGGATCCAGTTCTGCTCAGCGACATTCAGCTTGTGTTGGTTGAAGGGGGTCGGGGAGACAATCTTTATCGGCTCTTACTCCTTCTGCGTCTCAGGAAAAGTTCCCCAGAAGGTTGGGGGACTGCTGGAGCAGCATGAGAGGCAATGTAAGGGACTGCAGGAGAAAGGAGGAAATGTCATCACCCGCTCCAGTGGGGAGACTTTGCTGAATCTTGGTGCCTTCTGTGAGTGGAAGAGCTCTTCCATTGTGGAATGGGCCAATCTGCTTCCAACCTATCAGGTTGAAAATAAGTTGTGCAACTCTGTTGTATGTATCTCATAGCTTGTATCTTGAATGGAATAATATTATTTATAATTTGAATTGTTGTGGTAAATATATTGCCAAAAGTGTTGGTTGACGTTTTTTAGGGAGACTTAAATTACAAGGACTGTCATTAAACCAACGGCTGTTATTGATAGGTGTGTCCATAAAAACTTGACATTATTGAAAAGCCAATTCATGGGTGGGTGCTGTTTTCCAGTGTTCATAAGTCATTAAAATTTAGCACATGCCATCTTAAGACTAGTCCTCATGTGTGATATCATTTGCTTAAGCTGCCTGATAGAGTGGGGTGAAAAGAAAACCCAAACTATTTTTCTACTTTTGAAAAATGTATGCTTGTTGATTTTTTAACTATTAAAAAAAGAAGATTAGATGGCATTTTAGTGTGTTGGAGCAATATAATTGGGGTAATGCTAAATGACACTGACCTCATTTCCTAGAGAACAATGAAAATTAGTAGTTTCACATTTTATTAGGCTGATATTCCAGATGTAGTGTATATTTAATTAAGTGTAGTTTCCTTTTGGATATGGTATGTGTATCTGTTTTTTGTCGCAAATTCTTTCTAGTTTTACAGTTTTCCACATGTTTTCTTTCACCATTTATGTTTTTTTTTCAAAGCAGAGCTATGAGAGCTTAAATCACTTTAGTATGCAGCAAAACAGTTCTCATTCAAACAATAAACGCCATTTTAAAAAGCCCTTAGATCTTCTGTCACTTCATAAATACAAATGTATAAAAACAGTATGCAGTTGTAGTGCCCACCTGCTAATTAAATGCAGATTTCCTCAAACTAGTTTTAAAATCTGCTTTATTTGTTTCAACTCTGTCTCTGTTTGGATTACATATGGCTCTTGTGAAACTAATTATGCTTATGGAGCAGCTGTTAAATTTAGTGCAAGTCATTTTATCCAATATTTTACATTTTAATTGATTACCTGTGAAGAAATTAGCAAATTAGCACTTATTGTGCAGTAACTGAATAGTCTTTTATAGATATTTTCAGGGTTTTCAGGGTTTTTTTTAAAGCAAGTGGGCAAAGTGCTGAAGGAATAAAGACATTGCTTAGGAGTTAGACAGGAAATATTTTGGTGAACTCTTATTATCTGGTGTGAAATTCCGGGATGCTGAGTGATGCCAAGCATCTGTGTGTGTTCTGTAAGTTAGACATAAAAAGATTGGAAAGAAATGGCTTTTTCATAGGATTTTTGTAGCATATGGGCTTATCTGGATCTAAGAAGTCTTTGAAGATCTTTGAACTTGACTAAATGACTTAACCTTTGGCATGATGGGTGTGTGCTATGGTGCTCTGAAAGCTTTTCCCCCTTTTTTTGGAGCGGGCAGGTCTGGTAGCCCATTTTCCATGTTAATTTCTTCTACGCCATCACTTCCTTTTTTGTCTTCCTTTCTGTGATAAAACTACTTTGTCATTCGATTGTAACTATGAAAATATACATAATAGAATCTTGTTAAAAATTCAGGATGCTATCTCTAATAAATTATATGTGGATTAGACTCATTGAAATCAACATAGGAATAAGCATACCCCACTTTCATTTCAAGGTAAATTCTCATCTTGCTTTAGCCCTTAGCCCTATGTTATTTTTCCTCCTAGTAAAAAGGAGAGGTCTATACTTTGGTGGTCTCAGTAGGAATGGGATTCAGTAGATGTAGGACAACCAATGACGTCGCCTGCCCTGTTACAGATTTGGCACAAGCAGCAGGAGCCCTGGGGCTGTCTCAGCTGGGAAGGGGGAACCTTCCCGATCCCCAGCTGAGCTGTGCAAACAAGCTGTGTTGTCCCAGCCCGTGAGTGAGAGCTGGGGAAGTTTCACCAGGTGCTTTGTGGGCAGAGGCCAATGCAGCTTGTTTTTTCAATATCGCGGTATATTGCCAAACCACAATGTTAGGCTGGTGAAACACCGCCATGTTGAAAAACTGATATCGCCCAGCCCTACTCCTCCCCATTTCATCTTCACAACAACCCTGTGAGGTAGGGTAGGCTAAAGTATGCTGATTGGACAAGGTCACCCAGTGAGCTTCATGGCTGAGGGGAGATTTGAACCTCAGGTCATAGTCCAACACTCTAACCATTGTGAATCAGAATTTTACAGCACCAAATGCTTCTGCAGCATGAGTCCCAAGTGCCTCAAACTGGACTAGTGAATCCATGCCTCATGGGATTATATAGCATGGTTTTAGAGACCAGTATCTCATAACCTGAACTGTGCTAACATAATGTATAATGGGGTGGGGAACATTTTGCAACATGAGCAGCCTCCTGGAGTGTGCTTATGGCAGTGGTGGGTACATCTGGAGGCAAAAGTAGATGTGGATACAAACAAAAATGAGTGTAACAAAGGACACAACTCTTCCCTTTGTACAGCAAGGTTGTATTCTAGCCACACTAAAGACAGGAAATTCTATACATACCCTCTTGCACAACTATCCGTCCAGGCATCATCACAGTTTAAGAATACCTTCCAAGCCAGCAAAAGCCCTCAAGGGAGAGTTTGGAGTAGGGCCAGTGAGAAGGGTAACCTGGTCAGGGTATTTGTGGCCTAGGAAGAATCCTTGAGGCCTGGAGGATCACACTTGGCTGCCAGGCCTGTTTCCCTATCCTTGCTGTATAAAGTGGACCCTTGTCACATACCCTCCAACATTTCACCGATGAAAATAGGGACATCCTATTCCATAATGATTCTTTTACTATTTATACCCTATATATCATTGGTTTGCCCCAGCACTCTGGGCAGCTTCCAACATATATAAAAACACAATAAAACATTAAACATTAAAAAGCCTTCCCTATACAGCAGGGGGTAGTCAACCTTTTTATACCTACCACCCGTTAATGCATCTTTCTTGATGGTAAAATTTTCTTACCGCCCACGAGTGCTTGATGGAAGGAGGATTCAGCTTGTGCCGTAGAACCCCCTACCTCCCACCTAGAATCCTGAAACGCCCACTAGTGGGTGGTAGGGACCAGGTTGACAGCCCCTGCTATACAGGATTGCCTTCAGATGGCTCAGTGCTTGGATAACTCCATACCCTCCAACATTTCTCCATTGAAAATAGGGACACCCTACCATTCCCTCCAACATTTATCCAGTGAAAATAAGGACAACCTAAGGAAAAGCGGGACATTCTGGGATCAAATCAGAAACCAGGACAGCTTCTCTAAATCAGGGATGTCCCTGGAAAATAGGGACACTTGGAAGGGCCTGTTGTAGCTATGAGACTAAAGTTGCATTCAGATGTAATATTAAACCACGGGTTAGTGCTATGGTTCCCCCATATGCAGTTCTAATCTTTCATTTGCAGTTTGTAAACAAAATGTTGTTTCCTAGAACTGTGGCTTGTAAAAAAACAACAACTACAGTTTGTTAACAAACCAGGATTTGGACAAAATGGGAAAGTGCAGTTTGTGTGATACACTGCAAATGTAGACTTTAGATCTCATTGTCTTGTGTATAAAAAAGCAAGAAAGGGAAGAGTCTTTAGGTCTAAGACTTACTCTTGCACATTCATTCTTACAGCACTATACCATGATTTAGTGCGTCTGAATGCATCGTAAGCTTGTACCCTAAGGGGAAAAGTTATCTTTCTAAGTTTTGTGTGTGGAAGCTTTATCGGTAAGAAGCAGCACTTGAAATGTTTCCAGAAATTTTTGGGGAACTGTGAACCTGGTATATTGGTGGGATAACCTCCTAGTGGCATAAAGTGAACCATGTAACGTCTTCCAATAAAGACAATGCCACATTGAGTGGATTATAGTTCTAAACTGATTTAGAATCTGCAACATCAGCATTTTTCACTAAAGCTATAGCTATATGGAGTGGCAGTTCATTGAATTCATTGCAGAACATTCCTCATCATTTGTTTGAAAGGATCTAAGGCAACTGTTGGTATTTGCTGCTTCATTAGGACCACCATTCTGTTTAAGAAATTTTAATCAATCTTCAGGTTTCAGTAGATTAAATGAGTGTATTGCATTACATTTGTATATGCTTAAAATCAGGATTTCTAATAGGAAGCATACAGGGTTTTATATCTGCACTATGAAATCGAGGGTTTTTAAAAAAGTTTGTACAAAATAAAAGATTAAAGTGTGATTGTCACCATCTCTCCTTATTTCTTCCTAGCAGCTAGTGTTCTGCATTATACTGTCTGTGCTCATGGAGAATATCTTAAGAGCTCCATTAAAAAGTAATGCAAAAAATGGTTTAGCATTATGAACAGCCTTGAAATCACATGCTTCCTCCTTCTACCCCCTCATAGGTTGCAATAAAATACTTGCATTCCTGATACAGCAACAAGCCATATTTTGCTGTTTTGCTCTGAACTGGAAAAGTGTGATATGTGCAAACCATAGTTTGTTTATTTAAATAGTTTTAAGACCCCTTTCAGGGTACAACACCATCACAAGGTAGTTTTTTGCAGGAGTCTTGCATTCCTGAAAATATAGTAATTGTAATTAAGCCCAGTAGCTTTTTAAAAACCAGCAGTGATGGGGCCATATGTATCTTCCTGGGAAGAGAGGTACAAAGGTGTGGGTCCATCACTGGAAGAAACAAACAAACCCACTTTGCTTACTGTTCAACCTTATAGGTCCCACTCCAGACCTCAACAACGGTCTTATAGCCGAAGCAGTGAAAGGACCAGTCACAGAAGAACACGCAGCAGATCTCGTGATAAAGAAAGACGTAAAGGCAGAGATAAAGAGAAGACAAGAGAGAAGGAGCGGGCTAGAGGAAAAGAAAAGGACCAGCATTATACCCAAAGTGGGTAAGTAACAAAGGAAATTAATTAATGAAATAGTGAGATAATTTGAATATCATAGTATTCTTTTTTCCCTTGGTTTTAAAGTAATTTCTTTTAGAAATATTTAATATGTTGTGATCTTATATAGATCCCAGTAGTCCTCTCCTGCCCCCAAATGCAGGCCACTAATCAGGTCAGCAGGTACCGTATTTTTTGCTCTATAAGATGCACCAGACCACAAGACGCACCTAGTTTTTGGAGGAGGAAAACAAGAAAAAAAATATATTCTGAATCTCAGAAGCCAGAACAGCAAGAGGGATTGCTGCGTAGTGAAAGCAGCAATCCCTCTGTGATAGCTGCACAGCCTGCATTCGCTCCACAAGACGCACACACATTTCCCCTTACTTTTTAGGTGGGAAAAAGTGAGTCTTATAGAGCAAAAAATACGGTATTTAACATCAGCATAACTGCAGGAACTAGTAGTCACAGGCATTGGCCCAGTTCACATGTAATAGTTTAAAACAAATTAAGGTTTAATGTGAATGAGCACTCCACTCCACTTCTCTCACTGCTGTTGTGTTGTGGAAAGACAAGCCTGGCATGCTGTGCCATATTAACTGAGGCTTATGGTTTGTTTCATCCAAACAAACAATGAGCTGTAAGATAAGAATAAACATTGGTTTCCATTTGTGAGTTTTTTGGAGGACACAAACCTGCTCCTGGATTTGGAGAACACAAGCCATACTCTAACCTGTGTCTGCAGCAGAGGAGCACTATGGGAACTTTTGATCACCGTACAGTAGCAGGCTGCTTTTTTTTTACATTAAACCATAGTATTTTAAACTCTAGTATTTTAAACTATGGTTTATGTGATGTGCAAGCAAGGCCATTCATTAGGACCTTGTTTTTCCTGTTTCTATCACCATGTTAGCATGTGTCTTTCACTACCTGTAGCAATTGTTTCTGCTGTGTATGTGGCAATACTGAGTCATAATAATAAGAATATTTCTGTAGCACTTCAGAGTGTGCAAAGAGCTTCATATGCATGATCTCAGTAATATTTTCAACAATGTTGTAAGCTAAGCAAGTATTACTAATTTTATTTTGCTGCAGACAGCATACAGAATGATTTAGGAGTAAAAATATATTATGAGCATAAGTTCAGCATCTTGGATCCTGTCCTTCCTTCTTTTCTTGACATAACATTCACGTTCACAGATCCAGAGTTTAAAGAAACAGAGGACTAAAATAATACGTCTGGATGCAGTGATGGGATGGATTAGGGCCAATAAACTTAAACTGAATCCTGCAAAATAGGTCTGTGAGTGAGTTGTCCTCAAGTTTGGGAACTGGAAAGTTAATCTGTTTTAGGTGGAGTTGCACACTCTCTGAAGGAATGGGTATGCAGTCACTGGGGAACCAGATGGCCATAGTGGTTTGGAGTAACTTTTACTAGGTTCAGCTGGTATGGCTGTAACTGTTTAGCTACAGTGACTCACACATTGGTAACTTCTAGGCTGGACTATGGCAATGAGCTCTCTGGGGCTGCTGGTAAGGTTAGTTTGAAAACTGCAGGTGGTGCAAAATGTGGGGACTAGGTTGCTTAGTGGTGCACTCTGCCACACACAGGTAACTTGTGTGCTAAAAGAATTGCACTGGCTGACTATTTGCTCCCGAGCCAAGTTTAACGTCTTGTTAGGGATTTACAAGCTCTAAACAGCTTGCAACTAGGCAATCTGATAGAACACTTCTTTTGGTACAGACCTGCCTGTTTACTAAGATCGTCAGAGGAGGCACTATTATCCACAAGGCGTCTGGCAGAAATCCATCTCACAACAACGTGAAGAGGGCTTTCATAAGGGTGGCTCTCGCTTTATCGAGTGAGCTTGCTTCAGATATGCAGCACTGCATCAGGCACCTACAGCGTCGATCTTTTCCCACCAGTTAAAAATACACCTGAACTCTGACTTTAACCAACCTCTGGATATCATATATCTATCTACCTATATCAATCTCTCTAGGTCTCTATATATATAAATATAGCTATAGTGTAGAATGATGTCTAAGCAAATCTGGACCACAGAATAATTCACATTGGTCAGAAGAAGTTGAATCTGTTTTAATATCTTTTAAGAAAAGGTGAGATCTAGTATGTAAGTTTGTCGGTCACAGAAAGATGCTATTTTATTGCTGCTGAACTTGCCAGCATTGGCCTACCTAGATATTCCACGGTGTTCGTGTTCCCAGTGTTTGTCCAAATGGGCTTTTTTTAGTGTTATCTGGAGTGCTTTTCTTCGAGGCTTGTTACATCTGTGCTGTATTCTTTGACAAGTGTTTGTCCAGTGATGTCAGAAATGGTGGTGGTGGTGTTGAGGAGCATAAGATAAACACTGAATATGAAGTGAGTTGTAGACAGATGGTTGCTTTCCAAGGATGTGGCCTTTGAAGTGAAATGTTGTAGCTGTGTTAGGTTAGAAGCTTTGTCAGTGAAACAAAGGTTTACAGCAGTATAAAAAGCTTGTTAAGTGGGCACCAGGCTCAGGCTGGATACACCATATAGTTTTCTAGAGATGCTGGAACCAGACCCTTCAGCAGTCCTGGAAGCCAGCTCTGTCTCTATGTCTACACTGGCAGCATTGTTAGAGAACCTAATAAAGTCTCCACAACACCAGCGGCACATTCATTCCCCTGTTTCATTAACAAAAACTTGTTAATAAAATAACCAAACTTGTATCATTTAGTTTTTTGTAACATTAAAAATAGCTTAAATGTAAGAAAATTATTCTTAGACGATGGTATTGGAGGTAGGCTCATGAGTAGGGATATGCTTATTCCATTCAAGTTCTTTTCTACTTTTGTTCCCTCTTTTGCCTGTTTCATCTCATTTCTACATAAATGTGCAAAAAAACAACAACAACACAAAAAAACAAACGACAACAAAACAATACCCTGCACCAAACCCCTCCGTTTTATCCACTTTCAATTTGATAAGGTGATCCTTCTTTTAACTTCTCTTTTTTAAACGTGTTTTGCTAGCCACTTGGAATAGCAAAAAGGACATCTACTTTACACTACCCACACACTTTGAAAATGGTGCTGAAATTGCCTCTTGAACTCCAGGAGTAATGGGATGTGATGATGTCACCTCACCAATCTCTGAAACGCTTTGTATATGGAAAAAATGAAGGCTGATTCAAGCAGCTAGAAAGATGTGTTTTTGGGGTGTATTAAAGAAAAAAATGTTAAAGCCGGCCCATGAACCACCTTGTCAAATTCTAAATAGCAGTTCAAAGTGTGGGGCGATTGCCACAATATATTTTGATCTACACAATGATCCAGAAGGTGTGGATCTGGTCAGTTCTTTTCCAGATACGGAGCAGATGGTTTATTTAACCATCCCTGGCAAAAGCAGTAATTCTTATTTGCTACGAAAGTGTGCTGTAAGTGTTGTTTTCTTTTCTTGAGGCAGTTGGTTGCTTCACACTACAATTTGCGGCATAGCAGCAATGTTATGTCTGACTGTGTAATTGGAACACAACTATGATGATTTATTGAAGCAAACAGTGTTTCTTTGCATGGCCCAAATCTAACCAGATGTTTTTAGTTTGCAAAAAAGAAAAAAAGAGTACTTTAATAGATCTTTCCTGTTCACCATTCACAAAATGGGGTATTTTCTTCAGACAAAATTCATGTACCAGGTTTCTGACAAGGACTAAACTGAGCATAGCTGTCAACTGTCCCTTATTTGGCGGGAAACTCCCTTATCCCAGCGCTGTGTCCCGCTGCTGTCCCGGATTGATGATGTCCCGTAAATTTCCCAGGTTTCAAAGGAAGCAGCTCCTCTCCCTCCCTCCCTGAGTCTGGCTCGGCCTCTCCGACCCTTCTCCTTGCCAGCGGTGGCAGCAGCAACAACTACACCCCACAGTCGCACGCTGCTCCGCGACATCCGTCTCCCCCCCAAGCCCGGGACTGCCAGGCAACGCCCCCCCCGGCCTGAGCCCCCTTGTCTTCTTCCTCTTCCTCTTCATCGTCGTCGCCTCCTTGCAACAGAGGCGGCGGCAGCAGTAAAAGTGCCGCCCCCGCCCCCTGGCCCAAACACTTCACCCCCCCCCCCAGTTTCCAGGATCCCCGAGTCCCTTCACATGAGGGAACGGCGGTGGCTCAGCGAGAATCCCCCCCGCCTCCTCTCTTCTCTCAGCGACAGGAACAAACCAAACCCGCCCTGAGTGCGCGGGGTTTTGGGTTTTTGTTTGCAATCTCCACCCCCCACTCCCCCTTCTCCTCCCTCTCGTCTAATGCAGCCATGCAAGCCTTTCCCGCCACCTCTGCACACCCAGGGCACTTTCACTTTCAAAGAAAAACCCAATAGGCCGTGCATCGTCGCCGCGGTGCGGGCGAAAGAAAACTGAGGCGGGAGGAGCAGCAGTCTCCACCCCGCCGGGGAGGGAGGGGGGTTAGCAACAGCAACCCGATGTCCTCCCTGCCCTCTCACCTCGCCTCTCCCGGCGGGGCTGCAGCTGTCCTCAGCTCGGCGGCGGAGGTGGAGAGACCGTCCCCTTCCCCTCTCCCTCCCTAGGAAGTGCGGTGGGGAGAGATGAGCGAGCAAGGAAGAAGCGAGAGGCGGAGGGCACGGCAAAAGGAAGGCTTGCAGGGAATGAGGGGAGCTGGGCAGCCCCCACTTCATGCTAGGAACCTGCTGATTGTCTAAAATCCCTTATTTTGGCTGCTGATCCCTTATTTTCGAGGCTGCTGGTCCCTTATTTTCAAATCTGTAAGTTGACAGCTATGAAACTGAGCTAGGTATATGTCTTTTAGTTTCATGTTATTTTGCACCTGGTGATAACTACTGAGTACTTTGGTGCATTTAGGTTACTCCTAATATTGATACTGCCTAAGTGAGCACATTGTTCTGCCACAGAGCTATGACTCCTTGACCCAAACCCTAGGAGTTACATCAGTGGCATTTGATCTTGTTGGAAGTTGCTGAAAGGAATAGACTGTTTAGAAGTGATAGGGGATAGATGCTATAACAGCATGAGTATATTATCACTCATACAGTCTGGGGTACCATGATTTTCTGTTCTGTGCAATATTCATATTATCTTGGTAAAATAGAGCAATTTACAACATTGGTCTCTCTCCCTCAGAGATCATCTTGTATATGTAGGGCTTTGAAAATAAGGTTTTCATACTGTTTAGAAACACTTCAAATATTAATAAGCTACTGAATGAAATTTGACAGGAGGTTCTTGATGTAATTCATACCTCCTATACCTTTTAACATGGAATATAGTTTTCATTTAATCAGACGATGATCAAAGAATGCCTGCATAGGGAATATGGATCTAAGAAACTTTTGTTATACAGCTATTTGTCATTTTGAAGATTTAGCTTGCTAACAGCAACATGTTACTGTTATTTAGTGCCAGTTTCTATCCCTATTTGGATAAGAAAGGGATACTCACAAGCCTTAAGCTCTTTTTGTGCTACTGAAAGTTGTTACCTTTTGGGATAACTAGCAGGTGTGAGCAGAAAAGTGGGTAAATGATTAACCAAACTATATATACTGTTCCTTAAGCCATGGAATACTCTTTCTAAGAAAGTTTGTTCCGTTTTGGCATTCACTTCAACTGAAATATTATAGTTCAATAGCTGGTGGTAATAAATACTTGAATTACTTAAAATGAATGTCATAGTAGTAGCACCAGAAGGCAAGGTCTCATCAGACTAGGTTTTCTGACAGCGGTTAGGATGGTATCTGGATGTTGATATTTTAGCATGTTCTACATAATGGGCCTGAAGAACTGCAGGATTTTCTGGAAGATTCGTCTCTGGGATTCTTGTATTGTGGACTCAACAGGAAGAAATGTTTGAAGCCACTGTGTTCAGTTCTAGCATTTAATAATGAGATGACCCTCTCTCTTACTTTTCCTAGATCTAAACCTCCTCGCCAAACTTTTTATTGTACATAAGAGTTGTAAGTTGGAGTAATGATGAATGTCACTTGCACTTGTTGCTTGTATTATCTGCTTAATGCTTGCTCCATCAAGGGGGGGCGGGTGGGAGGGAAGATTTTTGGGATCTTTTGTATTTTAAAAGAACCATGTGACCCACCAATGGGAAGCCAGTGTGAATAGTAACTTGGGAGCAGACACACTTACAATTCAGGAATGGACATGTTTGAGTATCTTTTTTGGTGTATTCGCTATGAAGGACTTCCAAAGAAAAAGTGTTTTGGCTAACATTTTTCAGTTGAAATTAGCTCATTTTCTGTATAACTAATACCCTTATCTAGTGACTTTTGCTGGCCACAATTTTATAAATAAATGCCTCTTGATGGGCTTTTAGCACTTGGCAGAAAACATGAGACAATAAACAAGGAAAGCTGGACTATTCTTAGTTTGACAGCAGTCAGACACTCTTGGAGCTTGTCATATTTTTCTTACCTCTTAGTACTTTATGCAGCAGGAAGTCATTTATGCTAATTTTGCCTGATTTGCATATAGGTTATAAGAGTTCTGTGGTAGAAAGCATGTTCAGAACTCCTTTTAAGTGCCTCTTTAGATCAAAGTGGGTCTGTGTGATAGCTGTTGTCTGACACCAAGCTGTGTGGTGTTGTTTTCATTAAACATTTATCATACTTCCAGTGTGACAGCAGGCAACTCTGTGCTTGAGCAACATGTTTCTATGCAAAATTTATTGAAAAAGATGAGACATTGTAAAGAGATCTTGTTGTCTTTCACAAGTGGCGAAGGCTAAATGTTTCACTGGATGAAGTATACTTTCACTGGATGAAGTGTTACCTTGAAGCAGCAGCAGTGGCAGCATTGTTTGCTTAATTATAGACTTGTTTTCTTGGTTTTTTATTTCCTGTTTGGTTTTTGCAAGTAATACTTTAAAGTAAAATTTTAAATTTTGGTTGAGGTTTCTTTTATAGTCTTCTACTAGCTGATAACTGCAGTGTGTTAACAGCGTCAACTTATTTCAAATTAAATAATTCAACCCATTTGTTACATGATACAGATTTTAATGTCTAGTGAACACTTCTGTAAAGGGATGCATATTGGGGCAAAACTCCTAACTTCACAAATACATCAATGGAGTATTTCTGACCAGGAAAGAGATCTTGGAGTCATGGTGAATAGCTTGATGAATTCCCCCCCCCCCTCATTGTGCAGCAGTTAAGAAGAAGGCAAATTCTAGCTTAGGGATCACTAGGAAAAGGACTGAAAATAAAACTGCCTGTATCTTAATGCTATTATACATATGCCTGGTGTGACTGTAAGTGTACATTTCTGGTGACTGCACCTTAAAAAGGATATTGCAGAGCTGGAAAAAGTTCAGAAAGGGGAACCCAAAATTTTCCAAGGGGCTGAAGCAACTTGCCTAAGAAGAAAGGCTACAACGTTTGGGGCTTTTTGGTTTAGAAAAATGACAAGGTATGGGACATGGTAGAGGTGTATGAAATTATTAATGGTGAGGAGAAAGTGAACAGAGGGATGTTTTCTGCCTGTCCCATAATACTAGAACTAAATGCCATTCTGTGACTATGTCTATTGGAAGATTCAGGACAGATGGAAGGAAGTGCTTCTTCAGAATGTAAGCTCGTTGCTAAACTCTGGAATTTGATGGCCACAGATTTGGGTGACTTTAAAAGGGAATTAGACTAATTTACAGAGAATAAGTATATCCATATCTACAAGTCATGATGGCTTTGTATTACATCCAGTATTGGAGACCATATGCCTCTAATCATCGGTTTCTGTGATAGGGCAGGGCTATTGCGATCATGTTCTGCTTATGGGCTTCCTATAGGCATCTGGTTAGCCACTGATAGAATAGAATGCTAGACAAGAGCAACATTTGGTCTGATCCAAAACCTTTTTAACTACTTGTATAAAATAAAACCTGCTAAGTGTCTGCTATAAGTGGTCATGATTAAAGCCATTGCTTATTTATTATATCAAACAATAGAGAGCAAGTATATTATTTAGGAATAGTACATGGAAAGTTGCTATTCTGCACAAGTATTAAAAAGCAAAAACTGTGATAATGGTCAAAGATTGGGACAAATAATGTGGAGCCTTATGTGTATTCTGTTTTAAAACACCCAAATATAGGATAACTAGAAGGGGAGGTGGGGTGTGTATCTAGCATCACAGAACCCCCCCCCCCAAATAATAATAGCCATTTTGTGACTATGGCCCAAAGGACTTTCTGAAAATTCAAAATGTGTCTGCTGGTCCAATAAGGTTGGTGGCCCCTTCAATAAGGCATTGAGAAATTTCCCCACCATTAGTGCAAAAAACAACAAGAAGCAGCTTTTATCAGAATTTTAAGAAATGTTGGTCGCTCACCTCGTGACAAACTAGCAGATAATCTGAGATGTCCTGAGAAATCTGTGGAGCAACATTTCCTACAGCATTGAAAACTTTAAAACCATAGTTCTGCTGTCCTTTGGTCTCTCATGGTTGGATCTAGACTTGCAGTCAGTGGACTTTGACATGCACTGGACTGGAGAAAGGGTGGGGAGAGACTATATATTTGCTTATTCCACTTTCTCCTTGTATCCCCTGAAAATCTGTTCCATTCAGGAGACTGAGATACGAGATGGTGAGGGTCTGCAGGGAAGGATAAGCAAAAATGGTTTCCCCTCTTCCTCTAGCAGGGAGCTTCTGCTTCATCTCAGTTCCCTTCTTGAACAAATGAGCCCTTCTGTTTGCAAAATGGCCAACAGTTCACAGTTGTTTCCAGTTTTCTAGGTTGTAAACTTTGAATAATTTGCACTGAGAGGTAGGATTGCAACTTGCAATCCAGGTCATCATGGGGCGGGGCAGATATAGTTCACTATTTCCATTTATAAGATGATAGTTGTGGCTTGTGGAGTAATCTTGAAAGTGAAGATCCGGTATGTTTCTTCTCATTGGATGATGTTACTGTATTTTTTTCCTCACTGTCTGAAGCTCAATATATCCAAAATCATTGATGGCTGGAGGTGTGCTCCATGTGCTCTTTTTTTTTGGTTTTGAACTTTATCACTTGTTGGAAAGGGCCCTTTGCTTTCTATAGTGAGCCAGAAACAGATGAGATAATGCCATGAAGGCATCTTTAACATTGCTTTGTCGTAGCTTGAATTTGGCATGGTACATCATCACAGTTAGAAATGCGAAATGTCTTTTGAAATGAGCTTCCTATCCAGATGAATTGTACTCATGACTTTTTTCCTCTGCTGTGGTAAAGAAGATAGGAAAACTGCCGGACGCCACCAATGAGTTCTCAACTTTGATTTCTCTCTCTCTTGTCAACTTAAAAGTTGACCATGAAGCCACTGGCTGTTCAGCTGTTTTACTCACATTTTAAGTCTTGTATAGCAGGTGAAACCTGTAGAATTCTCTGATCTGTTTGAAAATTTCAAATTACGTAGTTAACCTTATGGAAGAAAGATAATTGGGTCAAGTGCTACAATTGACTGCTACTTTGATTCTAAACATTTGTGCTTCCATATCTGTATTGTAATGTGCTATTACATATATATTATAATGCACTATATGATTTTGTTTTGGTGGTGATGAAACTTCCAGCAGAGATTGGTGAGTCTTCGATGTGAATATATGATCCTTGGTGAGGTGTGTCTGTCCCTTTCATTACTATCTTTTAGATGGAATTTTAAAACATTCCTATTCATCCAGGTATTTCCTGGCTGAAAGATGTTGTTCCTGGCAATCTTGAAAATATTTCATTGCAAGGGGTTGGGTCCCTTCCAACTCTTAGATTCTATGATTTAGCCATGATGATATTTGATCATTTTTAAACTCTTCATATAGTTTTTTGGTTTTGGTGCTTGTTACCTGGGACTCTTTGTCACAAGGGGCTAGGGCAGATAGAAGGATCATTGACTGCAAGTGGTTTTTCTTTATAAAAAAACCCTGTTGTTTAAAAATCATTTTTATTAATTTTTGCATATATTTCCTAAACAAAACTTCACATTACTTCACATCATCCTCGTTTTGGCTATTATAGCCTGAGACTTCCATCAATCCTGTCTAATGATTTTCAAATTTACTATCTAATCAAGCATTTTATTATTATAATTAATTCTTTTGAACTTCATTTCCTAATTATTTCCTTCCTAAATCATTTTACAATATTTTATATAGTCCCCCTTACAAAATGTCTTGTAAACCTACAAATGATCTTACATTAATGCAATTATCTTTCAAATAAATCATATATTTCTTCCAAAACTTAAGGAAGTCCTGGTGTTTCTGGTTCCGGAATTCTCCCAGTCAACTTTTCCAGTTCTGCATACTCCATCAGTTTTATTTGCCACTCCTCCTTCATTGGTAAATCTTCCTGTTTCCATCGTTGTGCTAATAATATTCTCACTGCTATAGTTGCATATAAAAACAGATTTTTGTCCTGTCTATTAATTTCTGTACCTACAATGCCCAGTAAAAATGCTTCTGGTTTTTTCACAAATGCATATCTCAACATTTTCTTCATCTCATTATATATCATTTCCCAGAAACATTTTGCTTTCTTATAGTCCCACCACATGTAATAGAAGGTACCTTATTTTTCTTTACATTTCCAACATTTATTACTTACTTTATACATTTTAGCCAACTTTACTGGTGTTATATGCCATCTATACATCATTTTCATTATGTTTTCTTTCAAAGCATTACACGCTGTAAAGTTTATACCGTCTTTCCATAGCTTTTCCCAATCTTCTAAGTGTACATTATAACTAAAATCTTTAGCCCAATGTATCATTACTGGCTTAACCTGTTGTTGTTGTTGTTGTTGTTGTTGTTGTTGTTGTTGTTGTTGATATAATGCCATCCGTGTACATGGGAAAGGAGCAGATGCCTGAGGATGTGGCCAAGAAGAATGAGAAGCAAAGACAGTCTTGAGTGTGGTTCCTCAGAAAGCAAGTGAAAATAGGGTAAAACAGAAAAGAGGGAAGCAAAAGGCTTTAAGCTGCAGAAGAGAGAGAGAGAGAGGCTGAAATTCACATTTATTTGACATAACCAATCAAATACTTGGCTGCAAGTCTCTTGACTTTCTATAAAGCTAGAATAACACTTCTTAATTATTAGCATGATGTCACATTGTTTGGTGATGTTGCACTGCAATAAATATATATTTGCTGGCAAAGGAAAGTGTTAGGCTCTCATTTCTAGATAATCTAATTCTTATGAATGCATAAGAAATGCATTAAGAATTTGGGCTAGTAGAGTATAGTGTAAATGTGCATTTTTAAGTTTTAATCCTGCATTCATATTGATGTATTGGAGTATTTAAATTTAATTTGTTATTTCTTGTTTTCAAAAAGAGTTGTTAACCTATTTGGAAACTTTAGAGACACGTTATATGAAACTGTTTATGGATTTGAGAATTATAGAGCTTTAAACTTCCAGCAGCATTGTTGTGTTTTCATAATACTTTAATTGGAGTTATTGTGGGATTTTATTTGACTCATTCCTTCAAGAAAAGATTTTTCCTACCTAAAAGGGGATTTTTTTAAAACCTAAAGCTGCATTTTGAACCCCCCAAGTACCTTGCATTTAAAAAGCAGCTGGCTATTGTTTAAATGGACCCTTTTAATCTGTGTATGAAGAATCCAAACTGAATGATATGGAGCTGTGAAAATCCAGTTAGTGTGAGCTGTAATCTCTTTACTGGCTTTAAGTAGTTAGAGTAGCATTCAGAAACCCTCCAGATACTGAACTGCAGAGATACAGTAATCACCTAAACATGTGCCCAATATTTTGCTGTCAGGCAACTAAAGCAGAAAAGTCCTTAACAATCATTCATTGAAAGTAGTGACCTTTTTGTTGTAAGATAACACTGAATGCAATATTAAAACAGGGTTAGAACTGTGTTTCTAAAATCTTACGACTATCTGATAGTACTGTAAATTTTCTAGGCTATTGAGAGAGAAGGGCATGCAGCCTTTTAGAAAATAAAATGTTATACTTTTGTCTTTAAATACCACCTTTACTTTTCCATTAAATGACATTCATGTCATTAAAACTGCAGATGAATAACAAAAAAACCACGGTACTTGAATAAGAACGAATATTTGCATTTGTGCAATTCTATTCACTTGCTGAATCTGGGTTGCAAGGAAATGTGAAATAATGTCAATTATTTATTTGTTTTTTCACATGATTCTGTGAAAATGCAAGAGCCTATTTTCATATTGAGTTTTGCAATTGATGACTAATAAACTCTTTTAAAAACACATTTAAAGCACACTCTTAAGTAAATGTTCATTTTTTAAAAAAAAAAAAGTGAACTAGACTTGCACAATTTGTGATCCATCAGTCTCCTAGCTACTGTTTTTGCCTGCCAACCAAAGTGGATTGGGAAAGAGCTTTCAGGCATCTAGCTGACTGTCCACAGTATGTATATGTGGCAGGCTATGCTCAGAATGACAGGTCACGATTTGTGCAGACCTCTTGTGGATTAATACCAGATCGCATCCAGATTTCAACCAGAAAAAGTTGTTCACTCTCTGTTGACATTTCTAACTGAGATTTTTAAAACATTTATCAGGTATACTGATTGGTGCCAACCTAGCGGTTCGAAAGCACGTCAAAGTGCAAGTAGATAAATAGGTACCGCTCCGGCGGGAAGGTAAACGGCGTTTCCGTGTGCTGCTCTGGTTGGCCAGAAGTGGCTTAGTCCTGCTGGCCACATGACCCGGAAGCTGTACGCCGGCTCCCTCGGCCAATAAAGCGAGATGAGCACTGCAACCCCAGAGTCGGCCACGACTGGACCTAATGGTCAGGGGTCCCTTTACCCGTTACCCTTTACCTTTAATTCACTTAATACAGATCTAATACCTACATGTGCACATGCAGACTCTCACCCCAGCAGAATTTTTATTTTTTTAGTTTGTTGAAGTTTAATTGCTAGAGGAGGATGTTTGGCATAGAGATTGTACCTAAGGAGGAGGAGGTTACCTTTGCTCTTCAGCCATGGCCCCTACCAAAAATTGTCCTCCTTTGTGGCAGTTATACTGGAAAACAGCCTTCCATTGATTGTAGGTGGAAGGGTCTTTGTAAGAACTCCTGGAGCATTTGGAGCAAGTTTCCCCAAACTTGGGTCCTTGAATCTTGTTAAACTACAACCCCCATCACCTCCAGCTAGGATGATCATCTTTGATCAGGGATGATGGGAGGAACCAAAATTGGAGAAATTTGGCTTAGAGGATGATGATGTGGTGATGCCACAAGACTCTTCTTGTTCTTGCTGCAGCAGACTAATGTGGCTATTAAAAGTTGCCATTGCGGGTGAAGTTACAGGCGAGTATCTATAAAAGTATATGGTTAAGCAGAAGAGAGACACCTCTGCAACCAGAACTTTTCTTGCTTCATTTTTTACTGCAAAGAGACAGCCAGGGTTTACTGCTCAAGGTGGTTTACAAGATTTTATTAAAAAAGCAATTAAAACAACAACAATAATTTGAAACAATCACAAATGAGATGAGAGAGACTACCAGATAAGCCCATCAACTAATAAGCCAGCAAGATTGCAATTAATAACTCAGCATCAAAGGCCTGCTGGAAACAAAGGTTTTTATATAGTGGCAGAAGATCATTGGAGAGGCCCCTCTTGGCAGTAAGTTTCAGTCAAGATGTGGCTGCAGAAAAGTCCTTCTGCATCCCAACCAATTTACATTTTGACTGGACAATGAAGAGAGCCTCTTTAAATATTTATTTACAGGTATGAAAGAAAGCAGTCCTCAGTCATCCTGGTCCAAAGTCATGTAGAGGTTTGTAGGTCATGACGGACCACAGGGTGAACTGACCACCACCTAGATAGCCAAGTAGAAAGTGCTGGGAAGGAGTCAGTTGTGGTGGTGCATATTGGTACCAGTCACATGGAGAAGTGTAGCTGTGGTCCTAGGAGCAGAATTTAGGTTGCTAGGATGTTGAAAGGAAGGACCTCCACAGTAGCTTCCTCTGAAATATACTGGTCCCATGTGCAGAGTCAGTTAGACAGGGTTATTATGTAAAATTGGGTGATTATGCAAAATTGCAGATTTATATAATTTAATTTGAATGCAGAATTTGATTTTATGTAGTGCACAGATTATAAACGGCTTTATTTTTATATCAGTCTATCTAAATGAATTGGTTAAGTTTTAAATTTCTAGACTGATAGGAGATGTGATTGTATAGTGCTTTACAAACATATATTCTGAAATATGCCCATTTTGCTTACAAAAAGTTGTAAGATACACAAAGAGAAAATGATTTCATTTGGTTTCAATTAATGTTTTCAGTTAATTGAAAGTAGGCCATTGTGGGTGCAGCCCTTAGTTTAAGCATAATGTTGTCTGCAATGCATGATGTTCACCCTGCTTTATGTATAAAACTGCCTGATACTTTTTTCTTGGACTTTTATGTAATGCGGTACAAATATTACTAACATGATCACACCTTTATATCTTATTAGCTTTTCTATTAGGCATAACAAAATGAAGAACGTCTATAATTTTGTTTAAATATTAGGATTGTAGCTTAAATGCTTGAGATAAGAGGAGTTGTAAATTAAATGTTATTATATTTCTACCATAGACTTTTCCTATCTATGCTTATTTTAGTAATATGATTTTACTGAGGCTAGGTTTTGGTTATATTTTAAAAACATCCTTGAAACAAGTTAAACCTTGGTTATAAAAATCAAAGGAGATGGTGGTAATCTGGGGGGGAAAACACCATTGCCTGATATTTCTTTTTGATAACCAATTTAAGATAGGCATAATTTGGCTGACATCACCTTGAATTTCCATCTGTGTTACCCTGATGCTCTTAAGCATCCTTCATGTACCTACTGCTCTGGGCTATTTTCACTTAGCACATATAGAGGCTGTGACTATCTTAAAGTGTAGATGATATGAATAACAATTGTTTGAAGATCTTACCCTCTATCTCCCTGGATAACCTATCGTCTACAAAGGATAAATAAGTGGCAGATAGCTTTTGTCATCCCTTATCCGAGCTGTACACTTGTAAGGAAGAGCAGGGATAATCACCTAAATCTAATTATGGGTTAAAAGAGGCCATGACTGTGATGTGGCAGTGAGACACCTTACTGTATCAATCCTGTTTGCATTAGAAAAATAAGGTTGTCATATTGATTATTCAAATTAGCTTGCATTGGCCATGGCTCAGTGGCTTATATCGCAGCTGAAGCACATGAAGAGCCCAGCTTTTCACAGAAGACCTATGCCTATAGCATATATTATTTGGTATCATGTTTGCTAATTTGAGGGTTTAAAAAAAGAAGAGTTAGAGAGTTTTTATCTCAAGGGTTTAATGTAGCATCAG
The DNA here is from genome assembly GCF_965112155.1 of Podarcis liolepis. Taxonomy (NCBI): domain Eukaryota; kingdom Metazoa; phylum Chordata; class Lepidosauria; order Squamata; family Lacertidae; genus Podarcis; species Podarcis liolepis. The sequence continues at coordinate 82,614,640 of NC_139556.1, forward strand.
AAACTGCACATGTGTGATTTGAATAATTAAAAAAAAAAGGTTTGCCAAAATAAGGCAAGAAATAGCACTGAAGTTAATAATTCTTAAATCATTCCGCTCTAATTGTGTAGTGTAAATATAGTTAGTTATGAAACAGTATTTTTTTTAAAAAAAACGAATGTATTACTGTGGGGTAAAGAAGATCTCAGCAGCTTTTCAACAACTGGTGTAGCCCGGTGGCTAAAAGACTTGAGTTATGAATCCTGAAGTCTCCAGTTTGAATTTTGCCTCTGCCATAAATTCACTAGGTGGCTGTAAGCAAGCCACTGTCTCATACCCCCCCCCCCCAATATCTCTATGTGGATAAGAATGTTGACGAGCTGTACAGGGTTGTTGTAAGGATACAAAAACATGGCGTGGCGCTCTGTGCTGCGTGGCGGAGGCGACGTGCGGCAGGGCAATTTCAGCAGCGCAGCACTGGTGGTAGTCAGCGGTGCTGGTTTTTATGTTTTCCCTGTGGTCTTGGGTCGACTGGGCAAACCGGGGGGGGGGGGAGCTTTACAACTTTGCGTGGGTGCTCCCCCTAAAAAAGGGCACTGTGTCCAGTACTGGGCACCACAGTTAAAGAAGGATATTGACAAGCTGGAAATCAAGCCTTATGAGGGAGTTGGGTATGCTTAGCCTGGAAAAGAGGAGACTGAGAGGAGATATGATAGCCACCTTCAAGTATCTAAAGGGCTGTCACGTGGCAGATGGAGCAAGCTTGTTTTCTCCTGCTCTGGAGGGTAGAACTCAAACCAATGGCTTGAAGTTACAATAAATGAGATTCTGACTAAACATCTGGTGGTAAGAGCTGTGTGACAGTGGAATAGACTCCAATGAGAGGTGGTGATCATTGGAGATTTTTAAGCAGAGGTTGGATGGCCATCTGCCATGTATGCTTTAACTGAGATTCCTGCATTGTAGGCAGTTGGCCTAGATGACTACATTTGCAAGAAAATTCTGAGGAAATAAGTTCAATAAAAGGTCAGGACACAGGAATTATAATTTATCTTTTTCTGCACAGCATGGACATGATCTGCTTCTGTTCTAAATATTGAGTACAGATAGTCACAAGCTCTTAATGCTGAGATGAGACGTGCTTGCTGTTTCCTTTACCCCTGAATTAGATGCATGAAACAAAAAAAGTTTTAGGAGAGAAAACTGGAAAATGATGCACTTTAGCTGCAGTTAATAAATAAAAATTACACAATTGCTGTTTGTGCTAAGAACACTAAATCTGCATTCTCTCGTCCTTACTAATCTTTAAAAATATCTCTATTTGCTTCAGTGTTTAATATAATTATATATAAACTGACTGGACTCATTCCATTAAGTAGGCAAGGCCTGCTCTGTATTATATGAAGAAATTAGTTTCCAGTTGGGTTTTCTTTTGTATTCATGCAAGTTTTAAGTGCTCAAATTATCAAGGTATATTTAATTGTATCCAAAGTCTGCTTATGCAACTGACTTCCACTTGTGCAACAGGGTTTCCTCTTCCTCCTCTTCCCTGCATACCCTCAAATTCTGCTCCAGAAGATTGGGGGAATAGATTTTGTGGGTGGGCAGAGGAAGGAGAGCAAGTCCAGTTTCATGAGTGGAATTTTGCTTGCACAATCCATTGTATTTTGAACAATTGTTAGGGGTGGCCATGTTAGTTTGCTGCAGCACAAACGACAAAGAATCTTGTAGTAACTTGAAGACTAACTTTTTTATGTCATAAGCTTTTTTTGATCTGATGAGATGGACTAGGGCCCATGAAAACTTAGGAGATAATGCATTTGTGAATATTTTAGGCCAGGATAGGGCACCTGTGGCTCTCCTTGTGTTACTGAACTACAGTTTCCATTATTACTAACCATTGGCCTGTCAGGAAAAAGCACCAAGGCAAAAGCCAGCTCCAGATGGCTGGAATGCAAAACAGGATGTTATGTTTTTGCAGATGTACTGTTGGAGAAAAGGTGGAGTCTATTCTCTGTACTGAGCACCGGATGTTAGCTCAGAGTGTCATCTGACCTGTGCTGGAAGTACAGGGGTGGAGCATTGTCTCTTCTGATGGAGTCTGAAGGGAGCAGTCGCATTTCTATGTACTGCTGAGTGACAGGAATAAAACATGTAAAAAGGACTCCTGTCTGTCTCATTTCCCCTCCCTGGGAAAATGCAGGGAGGGAGAGAGAAGCAGAGAAGCAGAGGGTGTGTTCTTTCTCACGACTAATGAGAAGAATCGCCGGGTTTGTTTACCTAGCCTGCCGGGGGTCACAGACGGATGGTAAACACAGTATCTCGCTCAATTGCCTCGGGGGAAGCCAGGTACCTCTGACTGTGAGCGAAGATACTAACATGGCCATGCTGTCCAAGCTGAGGAGTCTTAAGAGTCTATCAACATCTGGAGGGCCACAGGTTCCTCATCCCTGTTTGTTGTATGTTAAAATTATTTTTAGTACCTAATGTTGTTAATGTGAACTGTTCCATTCTCTAATCCAAAATCCAAAATCTGACGATAATGATAATGATGATAATAATAATGATTGTCTTCTCTGGGTGACACCTACCTGCAACCGTAGGTCTGGCTGTTGGTTTATTGTGTTCTTAAGCTATATCCCCAGTGTGGTTTACAAAAGAGAATGAAATAATTAAAATGTAACCACAAAAAATAAAATAAGATAGAAGACACAACATGTATAAAAGAAGCGTAAACCAGCAAGATGAAAAATTGCTTGGGAAAAGAAAAAGGTCTTTGCCTGGCTCCAAAAGGACAATAAAATAGGTGCCAGTCACATCTCCTTGGCAAGAGTTTTCATCGACATCATAGACTAGCTGGACAGAGGAATGGTAGGAGGTGCCAGCTGTGGAACTCCCAAGGGACGATGAGTGGTCAAAGGAGAAGAGGGTTGAATCCTGGGAGGAGGTCGTGTCAGAAACTGAAGAGGTAACAAGGTTTAGTGAGCAGGTAGAGTCTGTGATGGAGAGAAGTGCAGAATCGAAAGCAGGAGAGGAGGGAGGCCAGTGTTAACTTCATTTACTCTTTGTGATTTATTGTTGGCTGGCTCCCTGACACTCAGCTGGCATGACGGTCCTTACTTTGGTAGCTACTTGCCTCATCGCAGATGGTGGGGGCTTCTGCAAGAAGTCCTCCATTGAAGATACTGTATCAGGAGGCAGGGTGGGGTGGCAGCACTTACTTGGCCTCCTGTCAGTGGAGGCCTCTGCTGCTTGCCAGGAGGGAGAATGGGATAGGCAAGGCAGTGCAGAGGATGGTGCTGTGATGGAGCCAATAGGTTTGTTTGCACAGTGCCGACCACCCTGGACAAGTTGTACGAGGAAAAGTTCACACAGGATTTTGCTCCTGTGGTCTGAAGGGGCTATTAGCTGTTAGTAATAGTAGGGCAGGAAAAGCAGGAAGCTATGTAAGACATTATGGGTGAAGGTGGTAAGGTGTGTGTGTGTGTGTGTGTGTGTGAGAGAGAGAGAGAGAGAGAGAGAGAATATCATATATCAATTTTAACTACCGTATTTTACGCCCTATAGGATGCACTTTCCCCCTCCAAAAATGAAGGGGAAATGTGTGTGCGTCCTATGGGGCGAATACAGGCTTTCACTGAAGCCTGGAGAGCGAGAGGGGTCGGTGCGCACCAACCCCTCTCGCTCTCCAGGCTTCAGGAAGCTCTGCGCAACCCTCCGGAGCCCGGCACGAAGCCGCGCTGGGCTCCCGAAGGTTTCGCAGAGCTGCCTGCGCTCCCGAGCTTCGCGCAACCCTCCGGAGCCCGGCGCGAAGCTGCTCCGGGATCCCGAAGGTTGCGCAGAGCTGCCTGCACTCCAGGGCTTCCCGCAGCTCCGCACAACCCTCCGGAGCCCGGCGCGAAGCAGGGGCTCCCTAGGCTGCGGATAGCAGCCTGCTTCCCGGGGCACGGGGCACGCTGAAAGCAGAGTGTCCAGCGCTTCGGGAAGACATTGGGCAGCCCCACAAGCTCGGGGGACAGCGGGGAGGCACAGCGCCGCCATCCCGCTGTTCCCCGACCTGGTTTGGAGGCTGGCGCTGGGAAGAAGCGCGCTTCTCCCTAGTGCCAGCCCCACAAGCTGGGGGACAGCGGGGAGGCACAGCGCCGCCACCCCGCTGTTCCTCGACCTGGTTTGGAGGCTGGCGCTGGGAAGAAGCGCGCTTCTCCCTAGTGCCAGCCCCACAAGCTGGGGGACAGCGGGGAGGCACAGCGCCGCCATCCCGCTGTTCCTCGACCTGGTTTGGAGGCTGGCGCTGGGAAGAAGCGCGCTTCTCCCTAGTGCCAGCCCCACAAGCTGGGGGACAGCGGGGAGGCACAGCGCCGCCATCCCGCTGTTCCTCGACCTGGTTTGGAGGCTGGCGCTGGGAAGAAGCGCGCTTCTCCCTAGTGCCAGCCCCACAAGCTGGGGGACAGCGGGGAGGCACAGCGCCGCCATCCCGCTGTTCCTCGACCTGGTTTGGAGGCTGGCGCTGGGAAGAAGCGCGCTTCTCCCTAGTGCCAGCCCCACAAGCTGGGGGACAGCGGGGAGGCACAGCGCCGCCATCCCGCTGTTCCTCGACCTGGTTTGGAGGCTGGCGCTGGGAAGAAGCGCGCTTCTCCCTAGTGCCAGCCCCACAAGCTGGGGGACAGCGGGGAGGCACAGCGCCGCCATCCCGCTGTTCCTCGACCTGGTTTTGGGGGGGAAATAAAGGGGGGAATTTCCTTTATTCCCCCCCCCCAAAAAAACTAGGTGCGTCCTATGGGACGAAAAATACGGTAATCTGTCAAATTTCTGAGTGCAAATTTCATTTGTGTGACTATACACATACACATTTATCATGTTATCAACTCTGTTCATGTACCTGAGGAGCTTTATATTGCTTGTAAAAGCTTATGAAACTATAAACCAGTTTGTATGTAGGAGAGCGTGACATTTTTAGTTTAGAACTTATTTGTTAATTGGTTTCCCCAACTTGTTGCTGATTTGGATACATTCTAGTAGAACTACTGCTCGGCAAAAATATTTTATCTATTTATGCTTATGTCTCTCACCCCTCTTTTAATTGTAGGGTAGACATCTAGCCTTTCCGTTTCCCCAAATACCTCTGTGTGTTTGTGCCCGTGTGCTATTTAGAGAATCTTTGTGGCTTGGAAACTATGTAAGTGAGCTTAGTGAAAATGCTCTTGACTAGCCATCTGGGCAACTGGAATTTATATTTAAAACAGTAAAAGACAAAACAACCAGAAATGTACAGTTCACTCACATTTTAAATTTTGCATAGCAAGGTATCAAACACCGTGATCATATGTACATAAAAAGTTAACTTGTATAACATTCCTTCTTGCTGCGTGAATGACAAACTCCTTTAACATAGTTTTGAACACCTTGTGATGAAAAGCGCAACACATACAGAATTGTCTATAGGCAATCAAAGTTGCATGAATACAGTTTCTCTTAATGCAAATTCCAAAGCAGCAACTAATGAACTAAGTCTATAAACACAGACCACCCAGTGCTCATTTCTAGAAAGAGGCGCCAGAACTTAACATGAACACCTCCCTTGTTCTCTTATAATGGCAATAGAATCCACCTGAGGAGTGCCAGAACTGAGTTCCAGTGAGTTCCAACTGAAAAATGCCCTGGACCAGCCTCAAATCGAAGGTAGCTCAGTCCAGTGGCGTAGCGTGGGTTGTCAGCACCCGGGGCAAGGCAAGTAATTTGCGCCCCCTAACCCGTGGATTTTAGTAGGGGCAGAGAGCTGCGAGTGCGAGCGCGCCCCCCCCAGATGTTGCGCCTGGTGCGGCAGGCCCCCTTGCACCCCCCACGCTACGCCTCTGGTTCAGTCTCCCATAGAGCACTGTAGTATTAATGGGCCATAATCTCTATGAAAGTCAAAGCCTTTCTCAACCTGTGGTGACTTGATAAGATCTGTAAACTTTGTGGCCACGTCTAGAAGCTATCATGACAAGTAAGCGTTAGTTCGTTAGTAAGTTAAAATAGTAGATTAACAATGACCTTGATTGTGTGTGAGTGGGAGGACACCTGTATTTCATATCTGAGTTAACCAGAGTGTCTGGAGGCAGTTGGAGGATGAATGGCAGCGAACAGATTGAGGTTGAATCCTAACAAGACAGAAGTACTGCTTTTGTTGGACAGGGTGTAGGCAGGTGTGGGGGACTCCCTGGTCCTGAATGGGGTAACTGTGCCCCTGAAGGACCAGGTGCACAGCCTGGGAGTCATTTTGGACTCAGAGCTGTCCATGGAGGTGCAGATCAATTCTGTGCCCCGGGCAGTTGTCTATCAGCTCCACCTGGTACGCAGGCTGAGACCCTACCTACTTGTAGACTATGTCACCAGAGTGGTGCATGCTCTGGTTATCTCCCGCTTGGACTACTGCAATGCACTCTGTGTGTGGCTACCTTTGAAGGTGACCCAGAAACTACAACTAAACTAGAATGCGGCAGCTATACTGCTGACTGGGAGTTGCCGCTGGGACCATATAACACCGGTCCTAAAGGATCTTCATTGGTTCCTAGTGCATTTCCAAGCAGAATTCAAAGTGTTGGCACTGACCTTCAAAGCCCCAAACCAGGGGTCGGCAAAGGTTTTGTGGTTTGGGCTGGTTCACAGTCCCACAGATGCTGTGGTGGGCCAGTGTGTGTGCGCGTGCATGCATGCACAAACGCCATTTCCGGCACTCCTTCTGGTGCAGAGGAGGCGTGCGCAGCTTCCCATTGGCTGCAGGAGCTTCCTGCAGCCAATGGGAAGCTGGTCAGAGTCGCGGAAGGCGGTCACCGCTCTGCTCCACGCTGGTTTAGCGCAGCGCATGAGAGCCGACCGAGTGGGCAGTGGGGGTCTATTGGCCGGTCAAACGACCGCCATGGATCGCTTGTGGCCCATGCCCTAAACAGCCTTGGCCCAGTATACCTGAAGGAGCATCTCCTCCCGCATCTGAGGTCTTCCTCTGAGGGTCTTCTGCTGGTCCCCTCACTGTGAGAAGTGAGGTTACAGGGAACCAGGCAGAAGGCCTTCTCAGTAGTGGTGCCCTCCCTACAGATGTCAAGGAAATAAACAACTCTCTGACTTTAAGAAGACAGCTGAAGGCGGCCCTGTATCAGGAAGTTTTTAATGTTTGATGTTTTAGTATGTTCTGATATGCTGTGAGCTGCCCAGAGTGGCTGGGGAAACACAGCCAGATGGGTGGGGTATAATTATTATTATTAGATCAAAAGACATTCAGGAACAACATTGCTTACTATTTTTCACCGGGTAACCTCAGGGATTCATTTTACAGAAAATTATCCATTTAATGTGTTATATTAATTTTTAGGTAATAGGTAAGCCTTTGCGGTTAGAAGATGTGCAGAATTTTGTGGAGATGTCACGAGAATTCATAGTCTGGTACCAGCTGACACTGAAATAAATTATATTGTGTATGGATTATGAAGCTGGATAAACTTACCTCATCTAGGACATTATGGTCTGGAATCAACTAACCTGGCATACTTGCAGAAGCCACAGAAGGACTCCCACTAGTGCAACAGGAGTTCCTCCCTTTCCTCTTCCCAGTGCCACCCCCAAATCTGCTCTGGAGCATCAGGAGAAGCCCCAGAACAGCTTGCATTGAAAGAATGATGTTGAATTCCATGTTGACCCTTTATCTGAAAACCATGAGAAGATAGCAGTGTCTTCTTGATCATTGCTTTGTAATATTTGTTATCTAATATTTAAGCTTCCCTTGAAAACTTTTCAGCTGATATTTATCAGGTTTATTGACGGATTTTTCAAATACCTTATTACATTATTATACCACTACAGTACGTTGCTGGCACTTCCCCATGATTCCAAAAGCTGTTTTCTCTTAATATCTGAAAACACGTCTTCCTTTTATTTTGTGGATATAACATATGCAAAAATCCTGCTAAAAAGCAGAAAAAATAATACCATATGTTAAATTGTTCAATAAGGATAATGGAGCAGTCGTTAATGCTTTTATTTAATATAAAGTTTATGTTCAGCAATTGTTAACTTTATATTTAATGAGCAATAGTTTATTACATCTCTTTCATGTTAATGGTACTTACAGAACTCTCTTTTTTCAAAAATTAAAACTTAGTAAAATCTTATTCCTTCAAATGTTTTGTTGTCTTTATGAGGCAGCTTAATAAAGTGGAAGCATTTGTTTAATATGATCCATTTTTAAAAAATGTGTCTAATTCATTCTTCTGTGCCAAATGTTTTTAAAACAACAGACTGAGGACCTGAAGGAATAGAGGAAATGAATGGACACCAATGTGTCCAAATATCTCATTTTGCCTAAAAGCAAGTGCCGGCAGATAAATGCCCATAAAGGGATTTTTTTTCCTTAAGCCCCGTGGATTATTATTTTTTTGCAACTTTTTGTGTGAGTTAGAAATGAAAACCATTCATCTAGTGCCCCAAAGAACGGCCTTATTGAATGGAATAACAGTGTAATGTACCATTGAAGGCAGGATTGAAAGTGATTATCTTGTTAACTCTTGACAGTTACCGCCAGCTTGAAATAGAACTGGCAGGCTTGATTTGCAAATGAATTACAGCTTTTTCATTTTGTGCCAGGATCATCTTTTTATATTCTGATATGACAGATGCTATGTTCCCTGCTTTTGTTTCTCTTCAGTTTTATACTTGCAAATAAAAAACAAAAGATTATGATAGTAATTTTATTTGCATCTTTTCTCTAGGAGTTTATTCTTTGTGAGGAAGTTTTTAATCTTATATTTTACGTACATTTGTTTAAGAATACTTATTGTTACTGGCAGAATGAAATTCCATTAGTTTTAAGAACAATAGTAATTAGGTGAATGTAACACATACACATTCTGAAAATGGAAAATCAATTAGTCTTTTACACTTAAAATGTCAGTTTTAAATGTAATCCACTGATGGTACTGCTTATTACTTGTATCTGAACAAAACACCCAAGTATATCCCCACCACCACTGTTTTACAAAAAAAATTGATATAGAAAGTCCATTTTTTTTACCTGCTTTACCCAACTCGTTTTATTCATCTACCCATAAACACAGATGGTATGGTATCAGATAAAATAATTGCCAAACACTTCTTATATATACACCCCAACTAAACTATGGTTTATTGTGATGTGAATGAGCCCAGGGGAAGCTTCTTCTCATTCTCTTCTTCGGGAGGCAGTCGGAAGCCTTTGCTTCAGTTTTTAGTTAACTACAGTTTAACGTTACGTCAAAACACTAAACTGTTGTTAATCTTAACTGTGGTTTGTTGAAACAAACAACACAGCTTCATTGCTCATGATATGAAGTTTGCTGGTTTCATACAAATCAGAATTAAGATTAACCACAGTTTATCATGTTTGAGTGATATGTCAAGCTGTTACTACTAATAAATAATAAAAATGGAAGTGAAAACTTCTGAACTCCATGAGGCTGCATTGAATGCTGATGGGTGGGTGTGTTGGAGGGGGTGGAGCATGCAAGCCCAAGGATTGCCTTGGTTTATTTGCATTATGACACGATTCCCTTTGTGACATCAGAGTGCAGCTATTGTACTTATTGAATGAAACAAAAACAACAGCCCCCTACATCTTTCATCCCTGGAATATTAGTGGTGAGTTTAATAAAAAAATCCAATTTATGTCAAATACATGACAACTAGATTGGTGGATGTGTTGAATGTAGTAGATAGCTGCAGAATATCTTAGACATTGTTGGGACCTTTTTTGAGAGTCATAAAGGGCACCAATAATGTAAATGATATTCTGTAGATGTGGTGGATGAATGCGCATTGGAAAGTGGATTCTTACTGTCCAAAATTTGCTTCCTGGTTGCTGCAATTCCAGTGAAGTTTCAGAGTTGTGCTCTGACCCTCTTTCTTAATTAAATGATAAGGTGAAGGACTAGATTTTCAGTGTAAAGTTGAAAATCAACAAGTTCCTTTCCTTTAAAACTTGCATCACAGGCAGATTGCTCCTTGTACTTTCTAGATGTCCAGTGTGTTCTCCTATTCTGTCTAGATAGGTGTGACTTTCAGTTGTGTGTTGCCTGCTTCTTCAACATCCTTGCTAAGGTTCCTGACTTTGCATTCAGGATGACTTCCTTCCAGGGTTATTTCTTTTTGGTATCATCATGTGCCATGATTTATGCTTTTCTCATTTCGTTAGAGCTATTGCCTACATATAGAAATGCAATGAAATGCAATGAAATGAAATAACATCATTTACCTTCAACTTTGACCTAAGCCCCGTCATAGTTTGCAAATGGTTATTTCATGAATAAGAGCAATAATTTGCACAGGTGTATATGGTACTATATAAAGGCCTTTTGTTGCAAGTTCCCTTACATGCCAGTGTTTGGTTTTGTCCTGTGGACCATAATTAAACATAGGATGTGGTTGATCTTTGTTAGGGCACTGCGGCAGGGTTGGCTTCACGTGTTTGGCAATGGACTGGGCAGATATGCCGAAGGTTAACTGTTAAGTAAACTTGTGGCTTTAGCTTTACAAAGTACTCTGCACTTTGGAAGGTTTCCTTCACCCAGTTACTGAAATAGAGATCCATATTCATAGCCGTGAGGATTATAGCCATCATGACCATAGCTTGTTATTTCTGTACACAAATGCAGCTTATATTTCACAGCTGTGTATAAATGTGTGCATGCAAAGGCCAAGAGATAACAGTGATCAGAAATGACAAGGTTTTCTGCAGCAGTATTTCAGTGTTTAGGAGAATATTATACTTGGGTTTGCAGTATAACATGGTTACTACCATTGAAGGAAGATGCTTATCCTTACTGTGATGAATTTGGAGGATACACAAAAGGCATCATTTTACCATTGTTACTTTGCATTCCTTCTTTTATACACATGAAGTATTTCTTATAATAATTAAGCCACCTTCTGAATCACTATTATATATGAAATACTCTTTTATTGGGTTGTATTCAACTAAAACTTACTCAGTATAGACCCATTGAAATGAATGAACTTAGTTATGTCCATTAATTTTTGTGGGTCTACTCTGAGTAGGACTAACATTGAATATCAGTCATAGTCTCTGGTTTACTGAACTGCGTTTGCTAAGCCTAAATTGTTATACATCATAGTATTTGTACACCCCTTAGCTGTATGTATCAATTTATATAAATATGAATTTATATTTAAGAATTCTGCATCTCTCACATACTTGCATATCTGCATGTTTATGGCTTGTGAATTAATGTTTTCAAGAATTGAATTTTACTTTTCCATGATGTTTTCTCAAGCAAGTTAATACTACCTTTTGCAGTTATGCCAGATCTTGTAGTTTTCTATACTATGCCTGAACAATTTTAAGCTATGATCCCGTGGAATTATTAATGTTCTGTTATAGGTTGTTGTGGACCTGGTGCAACCAGTTGAATGCAGTGGTTGCCTCTCTCTACATCCTATGGATTCTTATGAAATATCTCTTAGTTTTGTAAAGCCATGAACACATAACAAAAGCATGAATATAGGATCTCTATGAAGGAAAATGAGAATAAACTATAACAAGCTTCAAAATATATTATAGCTGGCATCTACATCCCAGCAAAATCAATGGAATGCTCCTATGCATTTAATGATACTGGGTTCTTACCCACTGTACTTCAGTTTCCGAAAGCTTGAGAGACCAGTTTAGATATAGCTGGGGGTACAGTATAGTGAATTTGTAAAACCAGTCTTTGTACAGAACTTACATATTGATGATTATATACATTAATGTTGGCAAGTCTTTCTTTTACTGTCTATTTTAAAGCAATTATCTGTGAGCAATAACAAATCTATTGTTCTTCTTGCCCAGTTACTTAGCCTGATTTTTAGTCACTTTTAATGCTTTCTGGTTGTAAAAATAATAATTTGTTGCATAGAAGTCTCACCATGGTTTATGATTCTTGAAAAGCGCCAGAAACTGTTGTCACAACAGTTCCTGGGAAAGATTGCAACACTAATTGTTTAATTATCTCAAGGATTAACACTTGGATCTTAAGAGCAACTCCGGCTCATAAGGGGCTGGATGCAATTTCTGCATTTTTGTCTTTGAATAACAGACCCCATGCCCCAACACAAACTGCTTTTGAAGCTACCCTCATTTTTGAGCGCACTTCTCCCATCCGGTGTAAAAAAATGGTTTTTGACAAAATCTAAAGTCTCCTTGGATCTTGGTTCATGAGTCTTTATATTCTAGCCCCTTGCTACAAGTGTAAATTGTGTGCTAGCTAGGTTTTTACTAGATAATCTTCATTTGTTTAAGTTTCAAAATTACATATTCAGCTGCTCCAACAGGAAACAAAGGCTCTCAAAACTGCTTGCAACTGCAAGCAGCTATATAATGTGGGAATCAAATTCATAGGGTTGGAAGGAAAGTTGTATTGAAAGTGACAGGTGCCACAAAGTTTATTTAGGACAACCTCAGATGTGTCTGTTAGTCTCATAATGTTTGCCTAATATATGTTCAGCTACAGCACTTCCTGCTTTAGAACCTTGTGTTACACCAATATTACTCTCTGTGCTCCTTCAACTACAAATTGGATGAACAGACAGTGACACTTTTTCAATATTATTACATTAAACCAAGTGGATTTTGATTGATAACCTAATATTCAACTAATGCAAAACATCAATCATGGCAAGTATATTAATTATTTAATATTGCAGTCTAATTCAGAAATCGATGTGCTGCATGAGGGGAAGGGAAACTCGCTGTTCCCAGAAGACTTAAGACAGGGAATGATTTTTTAAAAAAAGACCTGCTATACTCTCGTGTGTTAGCTCGATGCTAATCTTTATTCATTTGCCAATAATCTCTTCCCATTTTCCACTTCAGGACCATTTTATCAGTTTTGAGATCTATAATTGAATTAAGTCTGCTTTCAGCACAGAGCAAAAAGAGTTGCACAAATATTGATGAAGTCATGACAGGGACAGCACAGGAGACAGACCACTGAAGAGGACAGATTTGATGCCATTAGCTGGATGCTCCCTGTATCAGTGACCTAGGCCCTGCTTCCTAGCAATTAAGTTCATTAGGACCTTTGGCACCAAACAGTATAAATACAGGGCTTGAATTCTCTTTTAATAATGCATGATGTGGTAAAGTAACTTTCGATTATTATAATAAGGGTTTGAATCCAACTTTTTCTGTGATGATTTTTTAAAAAATGTAAGTTAGGCAAGTACGCATATTTGCTTCAGGGTGGTTTTTTAGGGGGCGCCTGAATAAAAAGCGTTACTAAAATATATACTGAACCCTCTAGAATGTATTTAAATAACTGTACAGTTAGGATTGTGCCTGTACGGCAAAGTTGTAATTTACAGTTACTTCTGTACCATAATCACATATTTGAATCAATCCAGTGCTGGAGTTTTCTTATTGTAATTTGTCCGAGTGGCAAATCATGCCTATGTACATAGTCTAAGCCCAGCCCCTCATCCCTTCTCATCCACAGGAAACAACATCGTTCAGTGCTACCTCTAGACCAGGCATGGCCAAACTTGGTCCTCCAGATGTTTTGGGACTGCAACTCCCATCATCCCTAGCTAACAGGACCAGTGGTCAGGGATGATGGGAACTGTAGTCCCAGAACATCTGGAGGGCCAAGTTTGGCCATGCCTGCTCTAGACCTTTTTATACCCTTTTCCCAGCCCTGGCTCTTTACCATACCCCAAATTTCTCCACTTTATGGCTGTGGAGATCAACTGAGTATTAGAATCAGTTACAGATAGGTAGCCGTGTTGGTCTGCCATAGTCAAAATAAAAAAAAATTCCTTCCAGTAGCACCTTAAAGACCAACTAAGTTAGTTCTTGAACTAACTTAGTTGGTCTTTAAGGTGCTACTGGAAGGAATTTTTTTATTTTGAGTATTAGAAGTAAGGCTCCTGTTATGCCACTCAGTATTCAGTAAGAGCTGTTTGACAGTGGTCTCCCACATGAGCTTGTGGACTCTCCTTTATTGGAGGTTTTTAAGCAGAGGTTGAATGGCCACCTGTCACGAATGCTTTTGTTGAGATTCCTGCATTGCAGACTAAAAGATCCTTTGGATCCTCCTCCAAGTCTATGATTCTGTGATTCCATTCCCTGATGAACCTCCTTACTTAACCTTGAAACCTGCCTTGTCTGGATTAAGCGTCACCTCTAGTACTTCGCAGATTACAGAGACCGGGTCAGAATCTCCACTGCTTCCTTGGAATCAGATCAAAAGGAGAAAGGGTTAGGTGGGATGGAAAGAAAGAACAACAAAGGGCACAAGAGGGAACCTTATTGGGTACCATATGCCAATGGCCATAGCATCAACTTGCAATTCAGAAAGGCTCAGACTAGCGTAAAACAGTTCACCCAGAAACCATTATACTGTAGTTGATGACATAAAAAGCATCTCAGAGGGCCAGCAGAACCAACAGCAGAACCAACTCCTTGTGTAGATCAAATTAACTTATTCTGTTTGTACGTGTGTATCCATTCAGCTGGTGTTAGAAATGTGTAATTTGTAATAACTATTTTAGTTTGATGTTGACAATACTTAGTTTTGTTACAGTATGCCTGGGTAGGAAACACAAATATATGCCTTAGTATACCTTCCTCGCTGCATTTGTCTTGTCACTCAATTAAATAAAATCATCATCCATTAATATTATGCATTTTAGTTGATTAACGTGCAAATTTATACAAATTGAATCTGAATATAACAATAGTGCTGAAGAAGAAAAAAAGAATTTTACTTTTGTTCTTAGATGATGGAAATGTTTTCTTCTGATATAAATTGATGCTTTTCTGACTAACTCATAATGATGAGAAAAAAATGGAATTGTGCAGGGCTGCCATTCTGCCATTTATTGTATTTATATTTTCTTATAATTATATTATTATTATTTAAACAATTCATATATTAAAACAAACATACTCAGAAGACGGTATGACTTTCTCTTCTTTTTCAACTTTCCAAGTTGCACATAAATAATTGCAGACAAAGGTTTGGCATCTATTTATAACTTTTTGTTCTTCTGTTACAGGGATGCTGGAAACATCAAAGCTGGATTAGAACATCTGGTAAGTTCTAATTTTCTCTTGAATATTTGCATCATCTTTGATATCTGCATTCCAAATGAACACTTTTGAATGAGCTTTGAATACCTTGAATTGAGAAAGTCAACCATTTCCCAGAGGGTCAGCTTACTGTTATTATGTGAAGGCACTTACATTTTCATTTATCTTACGTTTCAAGGGATTTTAATTTTTTTAAATTACTTTTTTTTTTTGATGTAGAGATGAAATGAAATGGACTGTAATCCTTGGATTGATGATTGCCTTAATTATAAACAAAAAGTTGTTTGGTGTTGGATTTTTGGCATATCCTGATCTGAGAACAGTAAACTTGTACTTTAAAACACATTCAAATTTTGCATGCATAAATATGGCATTTCAGTAATTTGAGATCTCTGAAATAAGTACGCAGCTTTGTTTTAACAATGCCTTTATATTATGAATTGTGTTGACATTTAAATTCTATTAAGTTCTAAGATATACAGTACACAGAATTCAAATTATTTAAGTAAGCATATTGTAATTGTGAGTAAAAGCTTAGTGTTAAATACAGTTATATTGTTGTCAGGCAGAAAAAAGCTTATCTCCCGAGTTTACGCCCATAAGACTCAGAAACGTGAGGCGTTAGGAGTCTAATGTTGTTCATTGCAAAGCAATAGGTTACAGTCGGATTGTTCCGCAAAACTGCAACCCCGCCGGGTGATTCAGGCAGTGGTATTTATAAAATTTCAAACAAAGCATTTCAATTTCCACCAATCATTTCATGTTTAATACACATGTACAATTAGCACTGGCAGTTTCTGCTGATTAAGTTCTGATTCCCACCATGTTCTGTTACATTGTGTTAGTGTGCATGTTGGGAACCTGTGTTACATGTAGCCATTTGCACCATGTAGCAATGGGGGGGGGGTGCAACTTGCAAAATCATCAGTTTCATAAAGTAACAGGCTACCATAACTTCTCTATTAGAAGCACACTCAAGGATATACAGGGGTACACATGATCACATTTATTGTGGTCCTTTGGGCAACTGCCACACTATCACAAGCTTGATATATATCACATGTAATAGGTTAACAGTTATTGCGAGAATGTTACATTTTAATGACTACTTGGATCCAAAGAACTTTAGCCAGAGTTCCTTTCAGACAACTGGAGTTTCTTGTCCACTTCTCACTTCAGCCCCTTGTGCCTTATTAAAATAAACTTCTGAGGGGCAGGGGACCCTCAAGAATTCTTTGTAAAGTTGTGCAGAAGTTATTCTGTTTGTGTCTGAGAGACAGAGAGAAACTTGATGGATATGTGAGCTAGCCCTGCTACCTTAAACTAGTTGAAGTGCCTTCTATTTGACCAAGAGGCTTTTTGGATCCAAGTTAATTTTCCTGGCTTTTTGTTAAAATTAAAGATCCGTTTTGTTTGTGTGTGAGTTTTCTCCCCCATTCAGTGTATAACCTGATGTGGATGATTTATTTGGTTTATATCCTACACTTTTCCCTAAAGTAGCCCAGGGTGTCAGATGCCACAATAAAAAAACATAGTTCAAACAACAGCTAAAAACCTTATTATTTATTAATTTTTTTAAAAAAGACAGTCTCAACCAGTGATTTCGGGGTTGACAGGAATAGTGTATTCTAGCCATCAAATGCCTGGGTGAACAGGAATGCTTTTAAATTTCTTCTTAAAGTCAATAATGAGGAAGACAGGTGGAACTCAATCAGGAGTGCATTCCACAAGTTGGAAACTACCATTGAAAAAACCCTGCCATCCAGGCAGCCCCCATTGATGACAACACTAATCAGGACTTCCCTGCTGATTGTAGGGTCCAAGAGAAGGCGCTGTTTTAGCTACTTGGGTTCCAAGCCAGTTAGAGCTTATGCTAGTACAGCAAGCCCACAACTTACTCAGGGGTTATATTCTGGTGATTGCTCGTAAAACCAAAATCGTGCATAGTTAAAACACATTTAATGCAATAGATGGTGGGATTGCCAAAGTCTTTTTCCTGGAATGCCCACTTCCTTAAAAAACAATACAAAACTTATTTTGCCAAGCTCATGAAGCTGAATGCACACAAGTTAATGTGCGTAAGATGTGGGCTTACTGTACTAACACCTTGAATTTGGCTCAAGAGCTCACTGCCAGCCAGTGCAGTGCAGTGCTTTCAGGACCATTGATCCATTGTTCTATCAGGCGGTGCCCCCACTTACCAGCCTAGTAGCCTCATTCTGTACTAGCTGCAGCCTCTGGACCATCATCAAGGGAAAGTTCACATATAGCACGTTACAGTAGTCCAGATGGGAGGTCACCAGAGCATGGGCAACTGAAATTAGTACAGTGAATGCTTTATATTGTTTCAGTTTTCCAGTGTAGCTGGTATTTCTCCTTGTTAACACTATTTTTTTTTAAGCCCTTGGTGTTCCTCCTTTACCAGTTTTTAAACTACCACTTTCACTCTCTCAGTGTGCCTCCCTTCTCACTCCCATGCCACTGCTATTGTCCAACCTGACTTCTCTTTTGCTCCTCTATCCCCCCTGACTTCATGCAAATCCAGGGTTGTGATGAGGCTTTCTGAAACCTCCAGTGGGGGCTGTACTACTGCAAATAAAATATAGGGAGAAACATTAATGAAATTACCTAAAAATACTTGGCTTCAGAAAGTCTTGGACAGTTGTCTTGCAAAATAGAATGCTGATTTATAGCTTTTAAAAAGGTTTTATTTATGATTTTACAGTATACAAGCATAAGTGCTCATACAATGGGGTTTTTTTTTGTCAAGAAGAACAATAACAAGTACCCATTATTAACCTTCCCCTTTCCCCCTTGAAGTGTGAGGTAACCAACATTAACTAGTTTACTAGTTTGTATTTTGAGTGTACATCAACTGTGTTACATAGTTTTCAATTTGTTGAGAATATATGAGGAAATTGGACCATAAAGAAGGCTGATCGCCGAAGAATTGATGCTTTTGAATTGTGGTTCTAGAGGAGACTCTTGAGAGTCCCATGGACTGCAAGAAGATCAAACAACAACAACAAAAGTTGACTACTGTAAAGTAGGAAATTCTATAACGGTAGTAAATTATATAATTTTGTTTATTTTAGAATAGAAATAGAAATACTTTTTTGTCACTGTACCACTTGTTTACAGTGAGATTATATGAGCCCCCCCCATCTCTCAGTCCTTGTTATACTCTGTGTGCTGTCATACGACCACCAACCTCGAACGTCAGCCACAATGTTGCCGTCTTCCATTCAGCAGCCTCATGGCCCACGGGTAGAAACTGTTCTTTAACCTGTTGGTGCGGCTTATCATGCTTTTATATCTCCTGCCCGAGGGCAGGAGATTAAAAAGGTGCTGGCCAGGGTGTAAGTCATCCCTAAGAATGTTCCTTGCTCTTCTGAGGCAACTGTCTTCTGCGATGACATCTAGCGGACTCAGGGGACAGCCCATGATATCGTGTGCTGTCTTCCCCACCCACAGTAGGGACTTTCTGTCCATGGCTGTCAAACCAGTGTACCACACCATAATACAGTATGAGAGGACACTTTCTATTGTGGACCGATAGAAGGAAATCATCAGTTGCTGTCTAACATTGTTCTTTCGCAAGACCCTAAGGAAATGAAGTCTCTGTTGGACCTTCCTAACCACCTGGGCTGTATTGACCTTCCAAGTAAGGTCTTCACTAAGATGGACTCCCAGGAATTTAAAGGAAGAGACTCTCTCCACACAGCCCCCCGATATACAACGGGGCTAGCTCCCCTCTCTTCCTCCGAAAGTCCAACATCATCTCCTTTGTCTTGCCAATGTTTAGGTGCAGATTGTTCTCTGAGCACCATGTGGGTACCTTTTGAACCTCCCCCCCATACACAGATTCGTCTCCGCCTGTAATTAAACCCATTATGGTGGTGTCATCAGCAAACTTAATAATTGCAGTAGATGGGTCGGATGAAATGCAATCATATGTATACAACAAATACAGGTATGGACTTAGCACGCATCCCTGTTGAGTGCCAGTGCTGAGCTTCAGGGAGGTAGATGTAACAGGCCCAATACTCCCTATTTGTGTCCGACCTCTCAGAAAGTCTTTAATCCAATCACAGATGTTAGAGGAAAGGTCTAGGTCCCTTAACTTTCCGATGAGAATGTCCGGAAGGATGGTATTGAAAGCTGAGCTATAATAAGTAAACAGCATTCTGACATAATTCCATGGTCTCTCCTGATGACTTGCTGCAAGGTGAAAAGCTGTAGCAATGGCATCATCTGTTGACCTATTTCTCCTATGGGCGAACTGGTGTTTATCCAAGTTCTGTGGAAAACATGTTCTAAGGTGTTGAAGGACCAATCTCTCAAAGCATTTCATCACTACAGATGTTAATGCAATGGGTCTATAGTCATTTAGGCAGTTAATTGCTGTTTTCTTTGGGACTGGGATAATGGTGGCCGCTTTCAAACATGATGGAACACAAGCGGTTTGCAGAGAGATGTTAAAAATCCTCGTCAAGACCCCTGCTAATTGATTGGCGCAATTTTTTACCACTATTCCCAGCACCCCATCTGGGCCAGCAGCTTTGCTGGGATTCACCGCCCACAATGCAGCTTTCACCTGATGGTCATATAGACCTGTTAACTCAAATGTAAATGAATAGCTTCATTTACATTACTGTAAATTAGATTCTGTTACTTTTGTAAAATAACAGAAAACTGGAGACTTTCAAATGCCACTGTAGTATCATAAGTTTGCATTGGGAAGATGTTTCTAATGTGGTTTTTTGACAAAAAAAGTGAAGAAAAAAGTTCTTTTTTTAAAGAAAAAAACGTTCTGGCATTGTAGAATTGGTCTTCTGTCATGAGCACTTGAGAGAAAAAGCTTCTATTGTGATTTCAGACTATTGCTCCTCAACTGTAAAGAATCACTTAGACAAGTCTTTGGGAGTGTTGTATCAGCAATGGGCCTTAGAGATGAAGAGTTATAATTAAATTTTTAAGAATAAGATTGAAAACAATTGAATTTGAGTGATACTAAGATTAGCTAAGGTATTATCCTTCAACTGTAGTAGATATTCCTGGTTAGTTCTTTACCTCTATATTTTTCTCTATTAATAACAGTTGAGCCATACCTTTTTCTAAATGAAAAAATTGATCTCCTTCAACCTCTCCTAGTCTGACATTTTAGAACAATGACCGACTTGTCCTTGTGGTCAAGAAAAGAAATTTCACCATTTCAGGAGTGGCAGACTGTCATTAATAGCTTATTAGCCCTTGAGTGATTTGTGTATAGTCACTGCCTTTCAGCAATGCAGACATTCCTCTTGTAACATGTTAATCAATAACCACCAAGATGGGCTGCTGGGCAACATGCTTCATGTATCTTGGCCAGTGAAAGTATTCATGAGCTTCACTGCTACTGGAAGAGGTAAGATTGGTCAACCCATGCACTCAAGGCCCTATAAACCTCTTCCTGGGTTTTTGTATGTATTATATGCTTTTTATTTGTGTATGTGGCTTTTGTTCAATTGGTATGTTTTGGGCATTATACTGGATGGAAATCCTAGGTAGATAATAAAGACACTCCTCACTTCCTTTAGATTAATCATTGTCAAAGAAAGAAAACCTGAGATCTTAGAGCACTCTTGAAAGAAGTTTAAGCTTTGGCGAGTCTCCAAGAAGCAGACAGCAAGTTATAGGGGCAGCCCAAAGCAGCATTTTATCTATTAATTTCTACATTGGCTCCCAGTACGTTTCCGAGCACAATTCAAAGTGTTGGTGCTGACCTTTAAAGCCCTAAACGGCCTCGGTCCAGTATACCTGAAGGAGCGTCTCCATCCCCATCGTTCTGCCCGGACACTGAGGTCCAGTGCCGAGGGCCTTCTGGCGGTTCCCTCACTGCGAGAAGCCAATTTACAGGGAACCAGGCAGAGGGCCTTCTTGGTAGTGGCACCCGCCCTGTGGAACCCCCTCCCACCAGATGTCAAAGAGAAGAACAACTACCAGACTTTTAGAAGGCGTCTGAAGGCAGCCTTGTTTAGGGAAGCTTTTAATGTTTAATAGACTATTGTATTTTAATATTTTGTTGGAAGCCGCCCAGAGTGGTTGGGGAAACCCAGCCAGATGGGCGGGGTATAAATATTATTATTATTATTATTATTATTATTATTATTATTATTATTATTGCTTCTGCTAGCTCATGCACCCCTTAAATCTGTTCTGGGGTTTCCTGCAATCCTCTGGAGCAAATTTGGGGAAGGCACACAGGGAGAGAAGGAGGGAGAAGTTCCATTCTGCAAGAAGTAGCACTTTGCTGGCTACTGCCCAATTAAAGTAATTCTTAATTAAAACTAAAAATACCTGACTACAGCATTGAATGAAATATATGAGAATTATGGATATCAAGTCCCAAGTAAAACAAAATTAGAGCTCTTGAATACTTTAAATATAAAGAAAAGACATTTTTGTGATATAAAAGGAACTCTGTGTATCAGCATTTGGAAGAAGGAAGAAAATGTTTTTGGAAAATATAGGATTTCTTTCAATATAAAATGTAATTTGGCATAAAAAGGTGTTAAGAAAATTAGGCACTAATTTTCAAATAAGGTAATTGTTTAGCTAACAGCATCATTACATGTTAAAATGGTTTAATTTGTTTATTTATGAATCTCTTACATTCTTGGCTATCACTACCACATACAGTCAATGCATTTTTATACCCCAAGCAAACTGCTCACATGAATTATTGAAATAGTCATTAGATGTTGTTTGCAATGTTAATGTGCACAAATAATTTTATTTAGTAGATCTTTTATAGATTTTGTTTGATATGGTGTTGATGTTGTATTATACCAGTTAGGTCTCCTGGAGTTCACTGGAATAATAACAGCATTTCCAATGCCATATAGTAACTTTTTAAAAAACAATGTGATACACAGAGACATTCAGCTTCATTTAATTGTTCTTACTGAGATTAATAGGTGGTCTGTTCCATATCCCACTTAAGTCAAACTGCTTGATTTTATTCAGTTACCAGTGGTTTTAATAGCAATGAAGTGGTTTTAATAATTGTATTTCAGTCTATTGTTATTATCTTATTTATTTAAAACATTAGTGTTCCTTTACAATATGGAACAAATGCAAATATCCAGTTGCTAAAATCAGCAAAAGATATTGTAGAAAACATTTCCCTAGAACTTCACTATTTTTATGGGAAATGGTCTAAATGTTCAGTTATTTCAGGGAGTTGGACTTGGTGACCCTTGGCGCGACCTTCCAACCCTACATTTCTTAAGATTCTGTGATTCCATTATAGGCAGCATCTGACCTGATATCATATAATGGAGGTTCCTGGAACATGAAACACAAACACTGAGGGAGCTTGGGCCCAGGAGAAAGGATTCTGTGAGATATGTAGGTCCCAGGATGTGGTTTTGAGTAAATTTGTTTCAAACAAACCTATACTTAGCATTAACTGCAAATTACCGTAGACACCTTCCAAAATTAGGGAAATGTACTAATAACACTAATAGTAATAACTAAAACAGATTACAGCTGGAAATCATCATCATCATCATCTTTGTAAGTATAACATGTGTTAAAGTTAATAGGTAACTAATCCATGTGAAAAAGGTAAAGGGACCCCTGACCATTAGGTCCAGTCGTGGCCAACTCGGGGGTTGCGCGCTCATCTCGCTTTATTGGCCAAGGGAGCCGGCATACAGCTTCCGGGTCACGTGGCCAGCATGACTAAGCCGCTTCTGGTGAACCAGAGCAGCACACGGAAACGCCATGTACCTATTTATCTACTTGCACTTTGACCTGCTTTCTGCGAATTGCCACTCCCTTTCTCGCACCACAGGGAGTCTGTGGCCCTCCAGTCAGTGGCCTCCAATTCCCATCTGCCCCAGTCAGGGATGATGGGAGTTTTAGTCTGGCAACATCTGGAGAGTTACAGGGTCCCTGCTGTAAAGGATATTCAAGTGGTCATGCTAGTCCCCACCCCAAGCTACGTAGTTATACTTCCCTTGCTTTTTCACCACTTGATTGAATGATTATGCAACACTTGATTGCAGGTGCAGGTGTTTCATGAATGAAGGGCCTTGTATTCAGAGTGATGTGGTAGCTCATTCACACATGCATCTTGCAGTTATCAAGTGGTGGGCAGCCATGTATGAACCAGCACCCTGAATAACACATGCTCTGTCAGAAAACTGTCACTTGCAGAAAAGATACCTCCAATTTTTAATAACTTTGAAACCAAGAGCATCTTATCATTCAAGTACAGCTAATACCTTCCACTCGGGTCTGTTGTTTCCTTGAAGCAGCTGGATCCTGCTCATACACACACACACACACACACACACACACACACACACACACACACACACACACACTATATGAGTTTCTTTTTATTTCAAGGAAGCTTCTGTCATGGAGAGAATTGTAAGTTGTCATATGTAATTGGCTAGCATGAATCCCGGGGTTCGGAAACCACTTGCACCCTCCTCTTTCAGTGTTTTGTAATACACACCCGTCTGTTATGCTCACTATATTCCTGAGAGGCTAAGTTGAGGAGCCACCCTGTTAAGCCTTCTCAATATATTTATTTGGTTTTGTTTTTATAGTTGGATTACAAAATCATTGTCCATTGTGCTAATGAATAAATTGAATTAGACTGAAAAGGTGTGCTTGACTTAATACTAGGATTGAGTATCCCTCATTATTAATTTGGGGTTAGAGCCTTTTCAATAAAAGCTTCCAATCTATCTTAATTTGTGTATAAGGAATGAGGGGAAAATAAAACTAAAGCT